>NC_053023.1:376496348-376608397 GCF_003073215.2 Triticum urartu | reverse complement strand
AGAGTGATTACCAGGGAGAGTCAAACGCACGACATAGATGTATGTTGTCAGATTTCGGGTTTCGCAGACCCTTGAGAGGTTCGAACTCTGGGGTGCATGCGAAGAACTTGTCCTCCCCAGTCTGCCCGCTCGCTAATCTCACGACCTAGCTCGACGAACCAAATCGGAAAGAGATACAACAATTTACCCAGGTTCGGTCCACCTTGCGGTGTAAAACCCTACTCCTGCTTTGTAGTGGATTGGCCTCGAGGGGCTGAGGATGAACTAGTACAGGGAGAACAACCTCAGGAGGAGAGGCGTTCTTGTGCTCAATGAGCTGGTGGGTGTGAGGATGGTTTGAATGATCTGTCCCCCTCTATGGTGGTGGCTAGGTCATATTTATAGTGTCCTTGGTCCTCCACTAGTACGCGTCGGTGCTATACAAATGGGTTTTAACCCCTTCCCGCGATGGCATTTGGAACCGTCGCCTAGTGAGTGGCAGCGATAGGGGGGTCCTTCGCACACGACCCAGAAACCATCAGGGATATGCCCTCCTAGCACACACGCTCAGCAAAATGAGGTCTTGTGCGACCGACGAGTGCTCAAATACGGAAATACGTACAGTAGAGCTAAAAAATATAATTATATAGGCGAAATTGTTTCCACTCGCAAGTACATCCCACACAGTCAGTCCCCGCTAAACGTTTCTGTTCATATGTACATCGCACATAGTCGCTCCAAGGAAAACATTTTTGTTCACAGCTACATCACACACAATTTTGCCCGTTAAATCATTTGTGATAGCGTTGCCATGGCACATGATATTAACAAGTTTATCATTTGCGTTATTGAATGCATCACACACGGTGCGTAGAAGAAACTGTGTGGCAAAGGTTGTCCATCACACACAGTTTTTATGTCGTAAACGGTTGCGCAAGGTGGCCTAACGCAAACAATTTTCAATAGAAGGTTATGTGTGATTGTTCATTGATCCAACACGGTTTATTCCTAGAAACTGTGTGCGTTGCTTGAGGTCATCGCCCATGGTATTTTCTGAATAACTGTTTGCAATAGCAAAACCCAATTAGCAGGCTAATTCGCCATTAGCATGCTAATTGCCCTATTATTAATAATCCATTTATTAATCTAATTGACATTCATATTAAGCACATAATATATTTCATTTCCATATTAAGGAAGCAGGATTTCATAATTGAAATACATCAGAGTACAACCTGATATAGCTTCATCACTCAGCTACCCCATTACACAACTGCACCACCACCAAATTTCACATGCAACATGTAGAACCTTTTGAAATTAGCATCATAGACGGTATATAGAAAGATGCATCTCATCTGGAAAACAGCTGAAGAGGAAGGTGAATATTGATCCTTCATTCATGTTGAAGGTCTTTGCAACTTTAGGCCAGTGCCTGTGGATGATTGACTGTCCATCCTTCGTCCTCTTCAGAAACACTTCAATATTGAACCGTGGGTGTTGTATGAAAACCTTCCTTGCCTCCTAATCATAGAGGTGGTTTGAGAGGTAATCATCAGTGAGTTGCTTTGGAAAGGCATGAAAACAAGGATGTGCATAAATATCTTCTATGTATTGGAAATGGGGCAAAGGAATAAAAAGGCAAGGTATAATAGTTAGTACCATCTTGTAGTGAACTGATGTCTTATTCATTGTGCAGACAAAGATCTTGTTGTTTTTTGTCGCTAATTTCTTTATCCTAAC
The DNA here is from genome assembly GCF_003073215.2 of Triticum urartu. Lineage (NCBI taxonomy): Eukaryota > Viridiplantae > Streptophyta > Magnoliopsida > Poales > Poaceae > Triticum > Triticum urartu. The sequence goes on along the minus strand of NC_053023.1, from coordinate 376,606,675 downwards.
AATCTTTCTGAGTTTCTTGACTTGATTGATATTCATGGACAACTCATTTCCCCATATGCAAAAAGGGTCGAACAGTGGGTCAAAACCTCTGACAGCAGGACCTACATGTGCAAGACCAAATTGTTAAAAACCTAAATATTAGAGTGGTTCCTGCAATTGCATAATAATGTGCTATTAGACAACGGACGATGCACATGTAACCTCAATTGCAAACCTTACTGCTTCCCATTGTTTCCCTGCAACACATATAAGGTAGTTAGTCATCAGGTTAAGTAAGGGTTTGCATGCTATCAGTAAAATATGTTCATGAAAAATAAGCACATTGCATACTCATCAGATTAATTCAAGCCACATGGGAAACCTATTTATCCAAACCAAGCATGATTAAGAACTAGGAAATATATCACTTGTATATGTTTGTCATGTATTAAGTGCAGCCAAATTCGATTTATTCCTCACATGCACAACAATACAAAATTCTAGCAACGGCAATTGGACATTGCATTGCAGAATTGAACCAAGCAGTTAATTAAACACCACAACAAATGAACCAAACATTAACTGAGCACCACATTGCACAATATAACATACTCCTAATAGAAGATCTGAAAGTTAACCCAACCAAGCATGCTTAACAACTTGGAAATATAGCAATTGTATTTGTTTCTCATGTATTTACTACAACCAAATTCAATTTATTCCTCACATGGTATAAAATAACAGAATGCACCAACAACTATTGAACATCGCATTGCAGAATTGAACCAAATAGTTAACTAAACACCACAACACAAATGAACCAAACGTTAACTAAGCACCACATTGCACAATGTATAACCAAACCAAGGATGCTTGACAACTTGGAAATATAGCAGCTGTATTCGTTTCTCATGTATTTTGTAAAGATAAATTCGATTTATTTCTCACATGGAAGACAATACAAAATTGCAGCCTAAAGAATTGAACATTACATTTGCAGAATTGAACCAAACAGTTAACTGAAGACGACAACTAATTAACAAAATAATTAATAAGTGAGCACCACAATACACGACATATAGAACATATACACTAGAGCAACAGATTGCATGGTAAAATTAGATAACACAATTCACTAGAATTTCTGAAGGAAAGGCAGGAGTAGCACATCAACGGGTAAACCGAGCATGCTTAACTGGCTTAGCTAGCAAATGGCAAGGTGCTCCTCCAAGATCTGGAGTCGGCACGAATGGCAGCCATGGCGACCTCATCCGGCGTGCGGCCGCGATTTGCTTCTCCGCTGCCAAATGCTCCTTGAGATCCTGGCTATACTGTGTGCACCATGGCTTGGGCCGACGCTTATTTGGTGGAGGGGTCGGTGATTTGGGTTGAAGGTGTCGCGCCGGCGGTCGGGGCATGTGGGATGCAGAAGGAGGAGAAGGATGGGGTCGGGTGTGGATTACCTGCCTGGATAAAAGAGGCCGAGCAGTGTGAAGGAGGCTTGCCAACGAGGAGGCGGTGCTGCAAGCAAGGAGTGAACATTTCAACTTGGAAAGGAAGGCGAAAACAAGGGAAATGTGGCTTTTGGTAAGGGGAGGGGCGGGGAGGTAGATATTTCTGCGAAACCCGAAAATTTGGAATCTCTTCAGCGAAAAAACTGGCGCGCAAAGTGTCATCAGACACGGTCCCTTATTCGGAACTGTGTACAATATGTGAACATCACAAACGATTCAGATAGCTTAAGCCATGTGTGATGAGGTTGAACATCAAAAATTTTGGTTCGAATTTCCCTGGTTACAGTGGTCATCCACGTCATTGCATAATTTGGTTACACAAAGGAGACTACAGCACACCCACACTTCTTAATCGAGCAAGTTCAGCAATTAAAAAAAGCTAGCAGACCTAAACATTACTCGAACAATTTAAAGACCGGCGCTCTTAATTAAACAAAACAAAGAGTACTACTACGGCTGGTGCTTGTCGATCTCCGCCGCCGCCTCCATGTCCAGCTCGCGCCCGATGGTCTCCTGGGGAAGGGGCTCAATGGCATCCATTGCACCATACTCGGCAACCATCTCGCAATCTGCGTCCGCCATTGCTTTGAAAAAGGCCGCCACAAGCTGGGCGTGGGCGGCCGCGATCTGGGCTTGGACAGGCTCCGTCGTTGCAAGGCATGCAGCGGAGGAACGGACGGCTGCTTGAACGCTCTCAGCGATTGCCAACTCTTCGGCTGTGGGTTGCCGACCGTTGTCGGAGAAGCTTCATTCGATTTGTGCGGTGACCGCCATGAGCTGGGCATGGGACGCCTCGACATGGTCGTGAGCGGCCTCCATCAGGTCTAAGGCCGCTGCTACAGAACGGACAGCCACTGTGCCGCTCTCGCCAGTTGCTATCCCCGAGGCAGATGTTGCTACCGCCACCTAAGAACAAACAGCAGGCGTTTGGGCTGCCTTGGCCGCCCGGTCACAGATTGCGGCCATGCTCAGGCACCTTGTTAGCATGAGCATGGCGGCTGCAGCCGCGCTCTCGCCGGAGCAGACCACTGAAGTCGCCCTCACGATGCGGGTCCACATGCCCATCTTTCACCGGCGATGATTGAACAGCGAAATGATATTTGGGGAGCGAGCTAGTGTGCTTGAGACGTCGGCTGTGGACTATAGCCGACGCACCTTCTCGCGTAAGCCACGGGCGTACTATACACCGGCGGTGCTCCAGGATATTTTGTGCTGCATCTCACATGGTTGGTGATAATAAACTATGTGGGCTCTACTTGATTTTTCATCTTGCTTTGAATTACATAATGGGCTCACAGCAGCAATGGACGGTGTTTGAACTGCTAGACCTTTTATCTGCAGTGAACATGCAACTACATGTGTGTCGTAAAAGAATTGGAATTATTCAGGGTTCGTTTCAACATTTTACACATTAAATTCTAGTAAATCCAAAGCTCATCTAAAATTCATGAAACTTGGCATGCTATCATGGAACGACATCAACATGTTGTGGTAATTTTTTTGTCCCATTTGGGGCAGGTTTGTGGATATGCTTCTCACAAACCAGAGCATCTCACAACAAGCCTGATGGTTTCGGTAGGGAACGTCGCACCTTTGGGGACGAAAAATTTCTCGTGTCAACATAGAACAACCGGAGTGTTGTGTCAATTTTTGTGATTTTTCACGGTTCGTTTGGACATTTTTATGCATTAACTCACTTTTCAATGCATTCATGTGCATAATTAAAATTTGAACTACATGCACATGCTCTAATGCATATAAATTGGTTGAAAATTCAAATCTGTGTTCTTGGTTGCATGCTTAGGTCCCATGCAAGAAATAGGAATGAATGTCAAATACCCTACCATCGTCACTCGGCCGCAAACATTGAGATGCCTTGTTTTTAAATTCTAGTAAATCCAAAACTCGTCTGAAATTCATGAAACTTGGCAAGCTATCATGGAGCAGCATCAACATGTTGTGGTAAAAAAATTGTCCAATTTGGGGCAGGTTTGGGTATATGCTTCTCACAAACCAGAGCTTCTCACAACAAGCATGATGGTTTCGGTAGGGAAAGTCCCACCTTTGGGGACGAAACGATATCCATTGCCTCTTATTGTTTTCAAAAAAATTCTCGTGTCAACATAGAACAACAGGAGTGTTGTGTCAATTTTTGTGATTTTTCGGGATTCGTTTGGACATTTTTATGCATTAACTGAGTTTTCAATGCATTCATGTGCATACTTCAAATTTGAACGGCATGCACATGTTCTAATGAATAGAAATTGGTTGAAAATTCAAATTTGTGTTCTTGGTTGCATGCCAAGGTCCCATGCAAGAAATGGGAATGAATGTCAAACACCCTGCCACCGTCACTCGGCCACAAACATTGAGATGCCTGGTTTTTAAATTCTAGTAAATCCAAAGCTCGTTTGAAATTCATGAAACTTGGCATGCTATCACGGAGCGGCATCAACATGCCATGGTAAATTTTTTGTCCCATTTGGGGCAGGTTTGGGGATATGCTTCTCACAAACCAGAGCTTCTCACAACAAGCCTGATGGTTTCGATAGGGAACGTTTCACCTTTCTGGACGAAACGATATCCATTGCCTCTCCGCAATATCAATTTTTTTCCTAGTGTCAACATAGAACAACAGGAATGTTGTGCCAATTTTTGGGATTTCTCGGGGTTCGTTTGGACATTTTTATGCATTAATTGAGTTTTCAATGCATTTTGTGCATAATTCAAATTTGAACTACATGCACTTTCTCTAATGCATACAAATTGGTTGAAAATTCAAATCTGTGTCATTGGTTGCATGCTTAGGTCCCATGCAAGAAATGGGAATGAATGTCAAACACCCTACCACCGTCACTCGGCCGCAAACATTGAGATACCTTGTTTTAAAATTCTAGTAAATCCAGAACTCATCTAAAATGCATGAAACTTGGCATGCTATCATGGAGCGGCATCAACATGTCGTGGTAAAAAATTTATCCCATTTAGGGCAGGTTTGGGTATATGATTCTCACAAACCAGAGCTTCTCACAATAAGCCTAATGGTTTCGGTAGGGAATGTTTCACCTTTCTGGACGAAACAATATCCATTACATCTTCTCGATTTCAATTTTTTCCTAGTGTCAACATAGAACAACAGGAGTGTTGTGTCAATTTTTGGGATTTTTCGGGGTTTGTTTGGACATTTTTATGCATTAATTGAATTTTCAATGCATTTATGTGCATAATTCAAATTTGAACTACATGCACATGATCTAATGCATATAAATTGATTGAAAATTCAAATCTATGTCCTTGGTTGCATGTTTAGGTCTCATGCAAGAAATGGGAATGAATCTCAGACACACTGCCACTGTCACTCGGCCACAAACATTGAGATACCTTGTTTTTAAATTCTAGTAAATCCAAAACTCGTTTGAAATTCATGAAACTTGGCATGCTATCAGGGAGAAGCATCAACATGTCGTGGTAAAAATTTTGTCCCGTTTGGGGCAGGTTTGGGCATATGCTTCTCACAAACCAGAGCTTCTCACAACAAGCATGATGGTTTCGGTAGGGAACGTCCCACCTTTGGGGATGAAATGACATCCATTGTCACTTACTGATTTCAAAAAGATTCTTGTGTCAACATAGAACAACATGAGTGTTGTGTCAATTGTTGTGATTTTTCGGGGTTTGTTTGGACACTTTTATGCATTAACTGAGTTTTCAATGCATTTATGTGCATAATTCAAATTTGAACTACATGCACATGCTCCAGTGCATATAAATTGGTTGAAAATCAAATCTTTGTCCTTGAGTGCATGCTTAGGTCCAATGCAAGAAATGGGAATGAATTTCAAACACCAGGGCACCGTTGATTGCCGGCAAAATGTTGAGATACTTTGTTTTTAAATTCTAGTAAATCCAAAACTCGTCTGAAATTTATGAAACTTGGCATGCTATCATGGAATGTCACCCGACATGTTGTGGTATTTTTTGTGTCCATTTTTAGAGAAGGCGCACTCAAATAACAGCCAACAAAGGCATTTTGAAAAAATAGCTGCCACTTTAATATCACAAACATTTGTATAATTCACACCGTGTGCGTTCTGTTAACCATTCACGTGACGCCACGTGTCTTGGTTCTAATGGCTATAGGAGGTGCCGTGCGGACAGCTGCTTGACCTTGACTGAACAGGAGGCATGCGAACGTGCTCCGGTGCACAGGCTGACCGAGAGCCGTGCAAGCTGTCCTCCAATGCGCAGGCTCACCGGGAAGCGAGCCCTTTGACTTCCATGGCCGCCCGCCTTCCTCTCTAGTAATGGCGCCCGGATTGCTGCTTAATATGGGCGGCCTTACTATTTGCCTCCCATTCCCCTCCCTCCCGCAGACCTCCACCAACGCCATGGCGCAGAAGGATAATCTGCCACTAGTCTTCAAGTTTGGTTTAGTCGACTCCGAGCCGGAGGAGATAGAAAATAAGAAGGAATGGGGCCTCATGGACATGGCCCAGAACGAGTTGGCCACAGTGGTTGCTACCCCCGCTCCCATCCCCTCACCCGCGCCAGCGACCATCCCCGTAGCATTGACGGGCTGGTCGCCGAGCACTATCGCAGAGCTGAAAGAAGCATGCGTCAGCGAGGTCTCTGCGGACCCGCGCGACCTCGTGTACATGCCAGCGCCAGCGCCCGTGCCCGTGCGTGCCCCTCCACCCACCGCGGTGACGGTCCCTGGGCGTTTGGTTGCACCCGCCACGCCTGTGCCCGTGCGCACGCCCCCTCAGCGGCATGGGATGCCTCCGTCGACCACTACCTCTCAGCGCCGCCAGCTGCCGTCCTCCCACGCCTCGCCCGATCGCGCGACGACAAGATGTTTGATTTACAACTGAAGAACGTTCTATGCTGCATTGAAAACTTCAACAACGGTGTCCCGGAGGACAATAACGACAACGATGGCACGGCATGCCTCCTCCGCCGCTGCCGGAAATAGTTTTTTCTTGGGTTTAATATTGTATCTCGATCATATGAATATAAATTCTCAGTATGACTAAATGAAAGATATGGTTTGAGCGAACTTGCGTTTTTCTCTCTTAATGTACAGACTTATCAAACAATTTTCTTTTGAAAAAAATGTCAATGGTTTTTAAATATAAAACACTCATCGCAAACGTTTTTGTTAGAACACCTGTATGCAAACCGACAGCTTCCCCAGGAAGCCAAGGGAAAATGTGCCGAGCAGGATTTGTGCATCACTTGATCGCAAACGTTTTAGATAGAGCACTCGTATGCAAAGTGAGAGCAGGATTTGTGCAGCTCTTCAATGCAAACGGTTCTTTTGGATGACCCGTGTGGAACCACTTACATACAATTTGGGTATGTTGCCATTTGTCAAACTGGAAAGATTGACATTTTTTGATCTAGTAACATTGCCATTTGTCAACCTTGTAACACTGCGATTTTTCAAAATATGAAGCTAAAAATCACTAGCAATATCTAATTTTTGCAACTAAAATTCAGTAATTAAGCATAGATTTCATTCATAGATTAAGCAGTCGTTCTTAATTTATACAAACAGTTCAACTCGACAGCTAAACCGACCAAACTCTTCCCCAATTGTTGCCAACCACGTACTGAAATAGCTAGTTCAACTATATATACTAGCTAATATTAAGTACGTTGTATAGTTCCACCACATCTATAGTCAGATGAACTAAACAAAATAGCCCCTAAATACTACTACTATACAACGGAGGGGCTTTGTACTACTTCCGACTGCCTCTCCTCTGCTGAGCGCGCTCAGTAAGAGGCAGAGGAGGTGGAGCCTACCGACGAGCTGGGCAACCGCAATACGGTGCCTGCCGCTGCTGCAGCTTCAGCGACGCTCACCTCGAACACCCTCTGCCGCTCCAGACAAGCCCTCTCGAAGCGGTGGTTCTCCTAGTAGATCTCCTGATTCCTCGCCTCTAAGGCGGCGTGTGTCGTGGCCATGGCGGGGGTAAGGCTCTTTGCGTGCTCGATGAGGCTCTCCTCCTCCTCCCGCAGGAACTCGGTGTAGCACGCAAGGTCGCTGACGCATGTGCAGGCATCCACCCCCGCCTCCCGCCTTCAGGCGGCAGTGGCGAAGCGGGTGATGTCCCCGGCGGTCGATGGTGGGTTGGCTGCCACAGCGGCCGACGATGGGGTGGCGGCCACGACCACCACCTCCCGCCTTCGGGCTGCGGTGGCGGAGCGGGTGATGGCCATGGTGTCTGGCAGTTGGGTGGCGGCCACGAGGCCACCTGCCGCCTTCGGGACGCGGCGGCGGAGCGGGCGATGGCCCTGGCTTTCGACGGTGGTGTGGCGGCAATGGCGGACGGCAATAGCTGCCGACGGGTAGCGTCGACGGAGCGTGTGGTGAGTGTTCCGCGCACACCCAATAGGGAAGCCACGCGCACTACACTACACCGGGGACTGCGCCGCCGCCGTGGTGTAGCCTCCCAGCTAGAGCTGTCCTCTGATGACTGCGCAGTGGCTGAGCGAGGACGACAGACCGGTGCCATTGGCGATTGTGGGAGAAGCAAACGACATAAGCTACAGGGAGGGAGGGGAAAACGCGATGCATGACTCGCCGGCCCTGAGGGTTTATATAGCAGGCCGGTAAGCATTGGGATTTTTGGGGATTTCATCGAGTCGGGCGGGAAGCTTGCATGGGAACCTGCGAGGTTGCGCGAGAACGGGCTCACCGACGATTCATTGGCGCCACTGTTTGGCCAAAAGAACGCCCCCGCGCGCTGCGCAAGCTTGCGCTGTAAGCCATCTGTGGCAGCGGGGTGACAAGACGTGCGAGAGGAGGACGAAAGGCCACGTACACATACAGTTAATACAAAAAAACGTTTGCGGTTTAATTACCTACTATACCACCGTCTTGGTTTGTAAGTAGGATTTAACTAATAAAATACGAATGCATGTCGCCAAAGATTATATAGTTGGATTCGTATTTGAACATAGTTTCCAATTATATAATTTTTAGAACATGCAATAATATTTTGTTGGTTAAATTTAAGGGCAAAGTATGGCACAGAATATAAAGGGAACTATAGATCAAGACGGAGGTAATAGCACACAGCCGCTCTCTACGCAGCGAGGCAATTGTCGGCCGGCTTGTAGGCGACCATTTCCTGCATGTTCAATGGCTATATGCATGTGGTTGCTTGCGGTTGAGGCGGCCGTGACGCGCTCTTCTCGCGTCCCGACACGCGTGCTCTGCTCTCGTGTCCCTCCGGGTGCTCTGCCCTCGTCCCTCCACGCGCACCGCCAGTGTTTGGGGCCGGCGCACGATCACGCATGTTCGTGTGCATGTGGTTGCACCAGGCGCAGCGCGACGATGCAGTTACTGATGAAGCTATGTACCTAGGGTAGAGTCATGGACCTGTCCTAACTGCCCTACCCAAGGACATCTCTAGAAGAAATCACCTTTCAATCGACTTGGAGGTGTTCCACTCGACAGACTTGAAGACACTCGACCAAGAAGCAATCGCTCGACCAAGATCCAACCACTCGACGGCCAGGAGACCTAAAGTCACTCCACACGCTAACGGTCGGTCATTAAGTAGCTTTTACGGTCATCATAGCACTTTATTAGGGGCGTTACCAGTAATACCCGACCTTAATGTACTTAAAACCCTGCATAACTGAGGGCCGGAGGGGTCTGGCGAACTCTATATAAGCCAGCCCCCTCCTCAGTGTAAAGGGTTCGCACCCCTGTAATTCATACACACATAATCCAGTCGACCGCCTCCGGGCTCCAAGACGTAGGGCTATTACTTCCTCCGAGAAGGGCCTGAACTCGTAAACCTCGTGTGCTTACAACTACTCCATAGCTAAGATCTTGCCTCTCCATACCTACCCCCCTACATTACTATCAGACTTAGAACCATGACAGTTGGCGCCCAACGTGGGGCCGTGTCTTAGCGATTTGTTGGAGGAGTTGCGATCTTTTCCGATCCAAATCATCATGGTTTCTGGCGGAGTTTTGGTGGAGGGCCGTGAGATCCGTCTTGGCGCGCTCACGTTCATCGTCGACGACTCCGCCTGGCTTCAAGAGGCTCCGCTCGACGTTGACGCGCTCCCTGTCCGCGGGGCAACGCACTTTCGCGCATGCGTTCATGGCGTCCTCTTGCGGCAATCGTCGACCCATTATCGGTCGGCCCCTGTGTTGTCCTCCCTCCCTGTTTCCCGCCGGCGCAAGCGCTCCGGTCGGTCGAGACTTCAGCGGTGGGTGAGACACGCGGTGACACGCCAGTCGGCCACCCCTCAAGTCGCGGCAATCGAGCCCGACGAATCCCTCTATGGCCTGTTCGACCCGTCGACTGGCTCCGCAGAGACCGCATCCGAGTGCGACAGCAGTGATCCGGCGGCGGAGGTTCTAATGGTCGATGGACCGCGCAGTCCTCCCGGTTTTCCCCGCACCGATGGAGGCGCAGGTGGAGGCGACCCATCGCATCCCCATGAGGAATATCTCCCCGAGCCTCTCATGTCGCTGCAGAAAGAAGAACTTCGTCGCCGGAACATGGATGCACTACACACTCCTATTGTTGGAGAAACCCCCAAGGCTCATGCCTTGGAGGACGCGCGCCTGGCAAACTTGGCTGAGCGCACTCGACTGGAGAACCTCCAGCGAGCACTCGACGAGCGTGCGTGACAACGGGTTCCAGAATCCAGTCGACGTCAGCTCTTTCCGCCCCGTAGGTATATCGAACTCCGATTCAGAATTTAGCAGCTGCAGCCCGTATAGCAGAGTCGATTCAGCCTTCTTAGTCAGAGGCTGGCAGAGGCTTGCTGCAAATCAGAGCGTTACTCCGGGCAGCAGGAGACCAGAATTCCGCTGTTTCTTAGTCGCGGAACAGGATTCATAGCAGATCCATTGCTGCAGACATAGTCTAGTCAGCTCATAGCCCAAGGTCGCCCTTGAGGCGTGAGGGACGTGGGGACCGGCGTGATCGGTACGGAAACCGTGAGCAGTATGATCACCGATTCGATCGTGATGATCGACGTCGAGTGCCCACCCCTCCCCCGAGGAGTGGATCGTATGTGCCTCGACAACAGGATGACAGACACCCTCATAGTGTTGGGCAAAGGATTCCAGTCGACCCCAGGGAACCAGGCTTTCATGCGAGATCCATTCTCGTTCAAGGTTTGGTCGACAGGAACAGAGCTCACCGAGAAGGTCACGACAGAGATGCACCTGCCAGCAGCAGAGTACATGTTTCGGGGCCAGAGTGCTTTAGTAGAGCCATCAGGGCCGCTGTGATTCCTCCCAACTTCAGGTTGGCGACTGGAGTCAGTAAGTTCACTGGTGAGTCCAAGCCCGATACTTGGCTTGAAGACTACCGAGTGGCTGTCCAGATTGGCGGTGGCAATGATGAAGTGGCCATGAAGCACCTGCCTCTCATGTTGGAGGGCTCGGCCAGAGCGTGGCTGAATCAGTTAGCACCCAGCAGTATATATGCTTGGGAAGATCTTGCCCGAGTGTTTGTCACTACATTTGAAGGAACATGCAAGCGACCGGCAGGACTGACGGAATTGCGGTCTTGCGTGCAGAAGCCGAATGAAACCTTGAGGGATTACATCCAGAGATGGATCACGTTACATCACACGGTAGAGAATGTGCCTGATCACCAAGTAGTCTGTGCCTTCAAAGAAGGCAAACTGAATCTGAAATTCGGTCAAACCGGAGACATGTCTCTGAATCGGATGATGGAGATTGCCACCAAGTACGCTAATGGTGAAGACGAGGATCGACTCCGGAGTGGCAAGCACAAGTCAGTCGCCCAAGAAACCGGAGGAGGAAATTCCAATCGGAAACAGAAGTGGAAAGCCGAGCCAGCTGCTCCTGGGGAAGCCTTGGCTGTAACTCAAGGAAAGTTTAAGGGGAAACCCAAAGGGCCTTGGAACCCCAAGAAAGTTAAAGATCAAGACGGAAATGATGTGTTGGATTTGCCATGTCACATCCACACCAAGAAAGATGAAGAGGGTAAGCTCATTTACCCGAAACATACCACTCGACAGTGTCGGCTCTTGATCCAGCAGTTCCAGGGCAAACAGCCCAAAGATAAGGAAAAGGAGTTGGACAAAGTTGAGGACAAGGAAGACAGTGATGATGGATACCCCCAGGTCAATTCCACCTTGATGATTTTTGCTGATGTTGAAAGAAAAAGTTGACTGAAAGTTATCAACCGTGAGGTGAATATGGTTGCTCCGGCGACACCCAGTTATCTGAAGTGGTCTCAGACTGCCATCACATTCGACCAGTCCGATCACCCAACGCACATTGCCACCCCTGGGAGGCAAGCTTTGGTGGTTGACCCAGTTGTTGAAGGCACTCGACTGACCAAAGTCTTGATGGATGGTGGCAGTGGTTTGAACATACTGTATGCTGAGACGTTGAAAGGGATGGGCATTCCGATGTCCAGACTCAGTACCAGCAACATGAGTTTCCATGGAGTCATTCCTAGGAAGAAGGCTGAGTCACTCGACCAAATTGCTCTTGATGTGGTTTTCGGTGATTCCAAGAATTACCGCAAAGTAAAGTTGACGTTTGAAGTTGTGGATTTCCAGAGTGCTTATCACGCTATTTTGGGCAGGCCAGCTTACGCACGCTTCATGGCTCGACCATGTTATGTGTATCTAAAATTGAAGATGCCTGGTCCCAAAGGTGTGATCACTGTTACGGGCAATCGGAAGAAAGCAGAAGAGTGTTTTCAGAAAGGCTCAAAGATCGCTGATGCTCAGATGGCAGTGGTGGAGCTACAGGAGTACCAGAAGACTGCAGACCCGAGTGATTTGTTGCGAGACAAGAAGCCCGCTACAGAATTAGCTTTTCAGTCGTCTGGTGAAACGAAGCTGGTTCACATTCACCCGACCGATCCTAGTGCTGCTCCGACTCATATCTCAACAACACTCGACTCCAAATAGGAAGAAGCGCTCATCCAGTTCCTCCGTGAGAACTGGGACATCTTTGCATGGAAGCCTTCTGACATGCCGGGTGTTCCCAGGGGGCTGGCTGAGCACCGCCTACGAGTCGACTCGAAAGTGAAACCCGTCAAAGAACATCTCCGATGGTCCGCCGTCCAGAAGAGAAATGCTATTGGTGAGGAGGTGGCTCGGCTCTTAGCAGCGGAGTTCATCCGAGAGATTTACCACTCCGAGTGGCTCGCCAACGTTGTCATGGTCCCCAAGAAGGACAAGTCACTTCGCATGTGCATTGACTTTAAACATATCAATCAGGCCTGCCCAAAAGATCATTTTCCTCTCCCCCGCATCGACCAGATAGTCGACTCGACTGCAAGATGTGAGCGACTGTCTTTTTTAGACGCTTATTCCGGGTACCATCAGATCCGTCTGTATGGACCTGACGAGATCAAAACAGCTTTCATCACTCCATTCGGGTGCTTCTGTTATGTTACCATGCCATTCGGCCTCAAGAATGGCGGAGCCACATTCATGAGGATGATTCAGAAGTGTTTGCTCACTCAAATCAGTCGGAATGTGGAAGCATACATGGATGATATTGTGGTCAAGTCGGAATGTGGAAGCATTCATGAGGATGGTTCCGACCTGCTGACTGACCTTGCTGAAACCTTTGCCAACCTCAGGAGGTATGATATCAAGCTTAATCCATCAAAGTGCACATTCGGAGTTCCTGGTGGAAAGTTACTCGGTTTTCTCGTTTCCGAACGGGGAATCGATGCCAATCCAGAAAAAGTCGGTACTATACTCCGGATGAAACGTCCTGTGCGCGTGCACGACGTCCAGAAGCTTACTGGTTTCTTGGCCGCTTTAAGTCCATTCATCTCTCGTCTCAGTGAAAAGGCATTGCCTCTTTACCGATTGATGAAGAAGTCAGACAAGTTCGAGTGGACTCATGAAGCTGATGCAGCGTTTGCAGAGCTCAAAGCTCTGCTCTCCACCCAGCCGGTGCTTGCTGCCCCAATCAGCAAAGAGCCTTTGCTGCTTTACATCGCAGCCACAGGACAATTCGTCAGTATGGTACTTACGGTCGAGCGGGAAGAAGAAGGAAAAGCCTTCAAAGTTCAGCGCCCAGTATATTATGTTTCTGAAGTTTTGACCCCGTCAAAGCAAAGATATCCTCATTATCAGAAGCTTGTATATGGGATTTATATGACCACAAAGAAGGTTGCTCACTACTTCTCTGATCATTCCATTACAGTCGTCAGCGACGCTCCATTGTCAGAGATCCTGCACAATAGAGATGCAACTGGTCGAGTGGGAAAATGGGCGATTGAACTCCTTCCTCTAGATATCAAGTTTGAGGCAAAGAAAGCTATCAAGTCCCAAGCAATAGCAGATTTCGTCGCCGAGTGGATTGAACAACAACTGCCGACTCAGGTTCACTCGGAGCATTGGACCATGTTCTTCGATGGTTCCAAAATGTTGAATGGTTCCGGTGCCGGAGTAGTATTGGTCTCCCCCCGAGGAGATAAGCTCAGATATGTTCTTCAAATCCACTTTGATTCCTCCAATAACGAAGCAGAATACGAAGCACTTTTATATGGGTTGCGCATGGCCATTTCACTCGGCGTCCGTCGCCTCATGGTCTATGGTGACTCAGATTTGGTGGTTAATCAAGTGATGAAAGAGTGGGACGTCAGAAGTCCAGCCATGACTGGTTATTGCAATGTAGTGAGAAAGCTGGAGAAGAAATTCGAGGGGTTAGAACTTCATCACATACCCCGACTAAAAAATCAAGCAGCTGATGATTTGGCGAAAATAGGTTCCAAAAGAGAAGCCATTCCCAGCAATGTGTTTTTGGAACACATCCACACACCATCAGTTCAGGAGGATCCCTTCACTGAAGAAGCCCCGCAGCCAAAAAGTGCCACGGATCCGATTGAAGTTGAAGTTCCAGCTGTGGTCGACCTGATCATGGAAGTTTTGGTCATCACTGCTGACTGGACGGTACCGTACATCGCGTACATCCTAAGGAAAGAACTCCCAGAGGATGAAGAAGAGGCTCGACAGATCATCCGTCGATCCAAGGCCTTTACAGTCATAAAGGGACAATTGTACAGAGAAAGCGCGACTAGAGTCAGTCAGAAGTGTATAACACCAGAAGAAGGTCAGATAATCCTTGATGATATCCACTCGGGGACCTATGGTCATCATGCGTCCTCTCAGACCATTGTGGCTAAAGCATACCGAGCGGGATTCTACTGGCCAAGGGCGAATGAAATGGCGAAAGAGATAGTCGACAAATGTGAAGGATGTCAGTTTTACTCCAATATGTCGCACAAACCCGTGTCAGCCCTGAAAACCATTCCACTCGTCTGGCCCTTCGCTGTTTGGGGACTGGACATGGTTGGACCACTGAGAACGGGCAGGAGCGGCTTCACTCATGTGCTAGTAGCAGTCGACAAGTTCACCAAATGGATTGAAGCTAAGCCTATCAAGAATCTTGATGCTTGCACTGCTATCAGTTTCATCAGAGAGTTGATATTCAGATATGGAGTTCCGCACAGCATCATCACTGACAATGGGTCAAACTTCGATTCTGACAAATTCAGAGCCTTTTGCGCCTCTCAAGGCACACGAGTCGACTATGCTTCAGTCGCTCACCCCCAGTCGAATGGACAAGAGGAAAGAGCAAACGGCTTAATTCTCAAAGGACTGAAACCCCGACTGATGCGCGATCTCAAGCACGCAGCAGGTGCATGGGTCGACGAGCTTCCATCAGTTCTTTGGGGATTGAGGACAACCCCGAACCGATCGACTGGAAGAACCCCATTCTTTCTCGTCTACAGAGCCGAATCAGTTTTGCCGAGTGACCTGCTTCACAACGCACCCCGAGTCGAGCTCTACTCTGAAGATGAAGCAGAACAAGCCTGGCACGACGCAGTCGACCTCCTGGAAGAATAAAGAGAAATGGCCATGATCCGTTCGACCATCTATTAGGAGGACTTGCGTCGATTCCATGCCAGAAATGTGAAGAGTTGAGCCTTCCAAGAAGGAGACTTGGTCCTCCGAGTGGATCAACAGAAACCACACAAACTCGCTCCTACTTGGGAGGTCCCTTCATAGTCACCAGAGTCCTCCACAATGGAGCGTACCACCTTTATAATGTCGATCGCTAGATTGATGAGCGACGAGCCTGGAATGCGGAGCTGCTCCGCCCCTTTTATACTTGAATTCTCACTCGGATGAGATGTAATAAGAAAAACTTCTGTAGTTTATTTATCAAAGACAAGAGCGTTATAATTTTCCCAGTGATTGTTATTGTTTTTGTTTGCGTGAGAAATCCCCCAGTGGGTGGCTTAGCTGCGAATCCGTTTCACCTAAGTGTTTGAAAAATAATTTCCTACCGAGTGGTGAGCCAGCTTCTCACTCGGAGGCTTAGCTGCGAACCCGTTTCGCCTAAGTGTTTGAAAATCCTACCGAGTGGTGAGCCAGCCTCCCACTCGGGGGCTTAGCTGCAGTCCAGTACTCGCCTAAGTATTTGAAAATCCTACCGAGTGGTGAGCCAGCCTCCCACTCGGGGGCTTAGCTACAGTCCAGTACTCGCCTAAGTATTTGAAAATCCTACCGAGTGGAGAGCCAGCCTCCCACTCGGGGGCTTAGCTGCAGTCCAGTACTCGCCTAAGTATTTGAAAATCCTACCGAGTGGTGAGCCAGCCTCCCACTCGGGGGCTTAGCTGCAGTCCAGTACTCGCCTAAGTATTTGAAAATCCTACCGAGTGGAGAGAGACCCTCCCACTCGGGGGCTTAGCTGCAGTCCAGTACTCGCCTAAGTATTTGAAAATCCTACCGAGTGGAGAGCGACCCTCCCACTCGGGGGCTTTGCTGCAGTCCAGTACTCGCCTAAGTATTTGAAAATCCTACCGAGTGGAGAGCGACCCTCCCACTCGGGGGCTTAGCTGCAGTCCAGTACTCGCCTAAGTATTTGAAAATCCTACCGAGTGGAGAGCGACCCTCCCACTCGGGGGCTTAGCTGCAGTCCAGTACTCGCCTAATTTTGAAAAATCCTACCGAGTGGAGAGCGAGCCTCCCACTCGGGGGCTTAGCTGCAGTCCAGTACTTGCCTAAGTTTGAAAAATCCTACCGAGTGGAGAGCGACCCTCCCACTCGGGGGCTTAGCTGCAGTCCAGTACTCGCCTAAGTTTGAAAAATCCTACCAAGTGGAGAGCGACCCTCCCACTCAGGGGCTTAGCTGCAGTCCAGTACTCACCTAAGTTTGAAAAATCCTACCGAGTGGAGAGCGACCCACCCACTCGGGGGCTTAGCTGCAGTCCAGTACTCGCCTAAGTTTGAAAAATCCTACCGAGTGGAGAGCGACCCTCCCACTCGGAGGCTTAGCTGCAGTCCGGTACTCGCCCAAGTACGAAACACATCCCAATCCGGAAGGACGACGAGGTGCAGGTCGACTGCCACCTTCTCCTTGGGAGCTTCGCCACAAATACAACATGCGCTCCATCCCAATCCGCAAGGACGACGATGTGCAGGTCGACTGCCACCTTCTCCTTAGGAGCTTCGCCACAAATACAACGTGTGCTCCATCCCAATCCGCAAGGACGACGAGGTGCAGGTCGACTGCCACCTTCTCCTTAGGAGCTTCGCCACAAATACAACGTGCGCTCCATCCCAATCCGCAAGGACGACGAGGTGCAGCTCGACTGCTACCTTCTCCTTCAGAGCTGCGCCACAAATACAAAAGTTGTCTCGAGTGAAGAACGAGTTCCACTCGACGGAGAATTCGTGAAGATATTCAACGATAAACCAAGTTCAGATAAATCCTAAAGGTTACAGACCGCAGATCGAAGTGCTCGGGCATTCAGCCCGAAAGAGTTTAACGGTTACAAAAACCACTCGGCATTCCGAGGCAAATTTAAGGTGGGGCATAAAAGTTTGTTCACTCCGCAGGAGGAGGACTGGCAGGCTCGACGAACTCGTCCAGGTCGACGCCGTCGGCGATCCGAGTGGCTGCAGCAATAAAAGTCTCCATAAAAGATCGGAAGTCATGCCTCTGGGTGTTGGCGACCTTCATTGCTGCCAGCTTATCTTATCGCACCTCCTTGCAGTGGACACGAACCAAAGACAGAGCCACATCAGCACCACACCGGGCAAAAGATTTCTTCCACTCCTGCACTCGACCAGGGATCTCGTTAAGTCGAGTCATCAGAGACTCGAGATCATTCTGGAGCGTGGCCCCTGGACAAAGTGCCGTGTCGATCCGTGATGTGGCGACCTTTAGTCGAGCCAAGTAGTCCACAACATCGTCGATGCGGGATTCCAGTCGGAGCAGATTCATGGCAGTTTCATCTTTCACGGGAGAGTTGATGGGGTCCAAACCTGGCTCAATCTGCCCAGTCTCCTCCTCGAAGTTCTGGCAAAACTCTGCATTCATGACCCAAGGATAAGTCAATTTTCGTATGCTGAGTCAACAAAAAAAACATCAGTCGGAACAAAATGTATACCTTCAAGCTTGATGAACAACTTCTTGGCAAGGCTTCTCAGATAACTCTCCAGATCGTCCCTCCTGCGAGCGATGCCTTCCACCTTCTCGTACAGGTTGACATTGTTTTTCTTCAAGCGCGTGCACTCCTTGTTGGCTTCGTTCAGGGCAGATTTCATCTTGGCGTTCTCTTCTTCCAATTGGCCGACTGAAGCCAGTTTCTGTTCAGCCAGAGCGGTTCTGTCGTCAGCTTTCTTTTGAGCAGCAGCCAAATCCTGATCCTTCTTCGCCAGAGCTTCATTCAGTTTTTCTGCAAAGAAATGGTGCTTGATTCAGAAAGAGCAGAAGGGTACTCAAGCCTAAGACAAACCAGTCGACAAGCTCGTCTTACCATTGGCGTCATCCTTGGCCTTTTGCAGTTGTGTCTTGGCCAATTCCAAGTCAAGGTTTAGCTGGATCTGCTGTTTCTCCAAGTCAGCAAAGCGAGCTCCAAGATCGCTAGATTTCTGCAAACAGGGAGGGGAAGTTATTTTACAGTGAAAAATGACAAAGACAATCAATACTAAGACTACGGTGGACTGCCCGCAGTCCACCATAGTCTCGGGGACTACACCCAGTGGGTGCACTTTGCGTGCCCCCACCGGTTCGGTTTACACTCGACACGGCCAGACCAGATCGAGCAAAAGAATCAAAATACAAAGACTACAGTCGACTGCCAGCAGTCCACCGTAGTCTCGGGGACTACGCCCAGTGGGTGCACTCAGCATGCCCCCACTAGTCCAAAATTTCAATCGACGCACCCAGTGGGTGTACAGATGCAAAAAATTTCGGAAAGAGAGTCTCCAGATAGCATGTCCTAACAGAACAAGCGGTGACCAGCTAACCTAAACATTGCTTTGGAGAGCCGAGCTGGCGTCATAGGCGGCCTGACTGGCGTCCCGCACCATCTTCACCTTCTCCATCATAATGCCCGCCTGGCGTATGGCTTCCTTGGCAGCATTCACTTCGTCCTCTGGGACATGATGGATCGCAAAAACTGAAGGTGGGTCGGCAGGAGCTTGAGCAGTCGACGAAGAAGGCAGGGCACTCGACAATGGTACGGCGAAGGTAACAGAACCCCGATTGGCATCACCAGCGTCCTGAACGACTGGTTCCGCCATCGGCGTCGAATGTGGCACCTTGCTTGCAGGAGCTTTCCTATTTTTCCTCGTCAAAGGCCTCTCAGGCTCTTCATCATCATCATCGGGGAGGTCAATAATGTTAGGAGCTGTTCAAAGATCAATCGCCAAAATCACATCACCCAATGGTACACATTGCAGTTGAGTCGACCAAATAAAGACAGAATGACAGAAATCATACCCAGATTGGAAGTGACTGCATCCTCCATTACCTCATCCTCATCTCTGTAAGCTGAGGTCCCAGAAGTAGCAGCGCTGCCAGTTCCAAAGTTCGTCTAGTTAAATCAAGAAAAAATAAACAGCACGGAGCGTCGAGTGAATACAAAGGGAGACACTTACGCAGAAGCGACGGGGATCTCAATCTTAATCTTCGGCAACGCCTTCCGAGGCTTCTGCTCTGCAACTTTGAGATGCTTTGACACTTTTTCAGTTGGGGTTGGTGAAGATGTTCGAGGACGCTTTGAAGACTGACCAGTCTGGGCAATCGCCTTTTCACGGGCGCTTGGTCGTTCTTGGTCAAGCTTGGATAGCCTATCCCTGCGAGGAGGCGACTCGACTTCTTCTTCGTCACTTGAGTCGTCGCTTTCTTCGTCCTCTTCTCCGTCAGAATGCCATTCGCCACTGTCGCCGCCGCTCGCCTCTCCTTCCAGATCTTGCTCTTGCTCTCCATTGGGCACTGAGTACATTTCGATAAGGGCCTGAAAGAAAGCAGGAAGAATAAAGTCAGTCGACGCAGTATAGACAGCTGCGTGAGTGAATTCAGATTATAATCAAAAGCTCAGAATCAGACCTTTTCTAGTTCGTGGGACTGGTCGAATGGAGGAACTCTCCTGGCTCCCCTGGGGTTGTCCTTGTTTTCGGTGATGCCTGACAGCCACCCCTCCAGTGTGTCGTCATCGACCTCCTCCGGGTGAATCCGAGTGGTGTCGTCAAGACCCAAATACATCCACATCGGATGGTCTCAAGCTTGAAGAGGCTGGATGCGCTGCCGAAGGAAAACCTCCAAGAGATCCATACCAGTGACCCCGTCACGGATAAGCTGGACCACTCGTTCGACCAGCACCCTAACTTGCGCCTTCTCCTCCGGGATCACCTTCAAAGAGGAGGGTTTCCTCACTCGGTCCATGGTAAAAGGAGGGAGGCAGTCGACTGCCCTGGCGTCGGCTGATCTTTGCAGTAAAACCAGGTCGACTGCCATCCGCGGACCGAGTTGGGAAGAATCATGGCCAGAAAGTAACTTTTCCCTCTCATCTGAACACCAAGACCCCCACACATCTGAATCACTTGTGTTCTCTCGTCACTCGGATTGGCCATTTTCACCGTCTGAAAACGACAGGTGAAAATGTGCTTGAAAAGACCCCAGTGAAGCCGACAACCCAAGAAATTCTCGCACAAAGACACGAAAGCAGCGAGATACACGATTGTGTTGGGAGTGAAGTGGTGGAGTTGTGCCCCAAAGAAATTCAGAAATCCCCGAAAGAAAGGGTGAGGAGGCAAGGAAAATCCACGGTCGACGTGGGTGGCAAGGAGAACACGCTCACCCTCCCGAGGTTGCGGCTCGGATTCCTTCCCCGGAAGCCGCGCCGATCCATGGGGGATCAGTCCTCCGTCGGCTAGGTCATCGAGGTCTTCTTGGCGGATCGCCGAGTGGATCCAGTCGCCCTGGATCCAGCCCTTCGGCAGGCTGGCTCATGAGGAAGATCCACCCCGACTGGTCGCCTTCCCCTTCGCCTTTGCCGCCGCCTTCTTCGCCTGCTACAGATCCGCCGTCTTCTCCTTCCCCATCGTCGCTGGAGAGACGCGTACGGAGCGGCGGCGCTGGGGCGAGAGCGAGCGCGACGAAGAAGCCTGAAGAGGAGAAGAGGAAATGAGAACGCACTGTTCAAGAAACCCCGGTCCGACGCCTTATATGAGGTCGCTTCCGAGTGGCTGACTGGTAGGCCCGGACGATCCTGTCAAATCCCATAACAATCGCGCGCGCAATAAGTGGCGAAAAAGGTGGCGCGGAGATCGAGGCGGCTCCGCCCTATCCCATCCGATTACTGCGGCCTCCCCCATCCCGCGCGCTTCCCAAAATTCGAATCCCGCAAAATCTGCGGGCATCAGAACAACTTGTCAGACGGAAGATCTCCTCCACACCGTCACTCGGAGCTTTTCAAGTAAAGAAACTCACTCGACAAAAAACTAAGAATGGATCAAGGCGACTGAAAAGGAAGTTGCTGTCATCACTCGGGATCATTGATCTGAAACAAGATATGCTCATGGCATGAAAAATGAGTCGGAGAAGTTCTCAACTCCTTCCCCACTCAAACCTTGATCCATTCGGGGGCTAATGATGAAGCTATGTACCTAGGGTAGGGTCATGGACCTGTCCTAACTGCCCTACCCAAGGACATCTCTAGAAGAAATCACCTTTCAATCGACTTGGAGGTGTTCCACTCAACAGACTCAAAGACACTCGACCAAGAAGCAATCACTCGACCAAGATCCAACCACTCGATGGCCAAGAGACCTAAAGTCACTCTGCACGCTAACGGTCATTCATTAAGTAGCTTTTATGGTCATCATAGCACTTTATTAGGGGCGTTACCAATAACGCCCGAACTTAATGTACTTAAAACCCTGCATAACTGAGGGCTGGAGGGGTCTGGCGAACTCTATATAAGCCACCCCCCTCCTCGGTGTAAAGGGTTTGCACCCCTGTAATTCATACACACATAATCCAGTCGACCGCCTCCGGGCTCCGAGATGTAGGGCTATTACTTCCTCCGAGAAGGGCCTGAACTCGTAAACCTCGTGTGCTTACAACTACTCCATAGCTAAGATCTTGCCTCTCCATACCTACCCCCCTACATTACTGTCAGACTTAGAACCACGATAGTTACCCGCTGCAAAAACTGCCATGCGGACGCCCCAAGAATCCATGCCGCCCGGCCCCCTTTTATTCCTGCAGCCATTTACCTTCATCTCTCGTCTCACATGATACAATAAGCACATCCACGAGGGAACATACAGAGCAGACATCCAGCGGTTCCAATGGAGCTCCCTGTGGCTCCAATGGCGCTCCCAACGGCCGACGACGAGAATGGTGGGCAGTTCACCACGCAACACGTCATGGACACCCACGTGAGGGGGAAGGCTCTCTCGGTGTTGTACACGAACGATCTGGTCTCGGTGGAGAGCTCCATCCAAACTATGGAGCAGATCCTTGCCGAGGACAAATACCAAGTGGTCGGCTTCGATCTCGAGTACACCATGGGTCATGCCAGGCACGATCAGAAGGTTGGTGTCACCCAGTTGTGTGTGCGACATGACGCCCTCGTCTACCACTACCACCTAGCCACAAGGCCTTGCAAGCGTTTCTCCAGGTTTATCAATAGCTCTGACTATAGTTTCTCTACAGTTTCGCTACAGTGGACACCACCAACGATCTAAAAGCGCTCAAGGTTTCGGGCTTGAAATGCGTAAATCTTGTCAATATCCAGCACCACTACAAGGTCTGGGGGAGCGACAACAACAAACTAAACTCCCTAGTTGACCTCGCCTCGGCCATCATCGACCCTACTACACGAAGATGAAGGAAGAGAGCAAGAAGGACAAGAAAGCCTGGCACAGTGTTTGGCATGAGAGACTAGATGAAGAACACGTCAAGTACGCGGCCAAGGATGCGTACACAACCTACAAGATGTACAGGCGGATCGTTGACATGAGGAATTGTCCCTGCCCAGGCGAGCGATCGAGACACATATCAGTGGCGGAAGCGTCACAAGAAGTAGATGACTAGACGATCGTTTCTCCTACTTTAGAATGCATGCAATTGTTTATTGAGGTGTGTGCGAATGATCTGTACAATCACTTATGTAATTGGATGTTTATTATATATATATATATATATATTGTGTTACTATTCATTACCTAGGGTGCAGAATAAGTTATTCTTCACTCGAGGTAATCTTACGATCGCTTCCTAAATAAATTATGTTTAGAATATAAATAGTTACATGCATATTGATTCAATATGTAAAATTTGGTATAAAAAAGCAAAAATATAGGTTATAAGACCAGAAAAATCACATTTTATGTATGCTTTACACTATGTTTTTACATTCGTAATTTTACGTAACATAAAGTATTTATTACGGTGAGTACATATTTTCTTACGTTTTTTATGTACGAAATAAGACAAAATTTACGAAACGTGAAAATACGGTGCCTTGATGTCAAAATAGAAAGGGGTGAAGAATAATTGTTCCTAACAAATAGCGCGACCCTATGTGTATATATATAGGGTAGGGCTATTCTGTTACTAGTAACAGAATATTATTCTGTTACCATCAGGCCCTTATAGAGGCCCGATCCATTTTGCACAATCTGGTGCTTCTATGATGTGGCACGAAACAGAGAAAAATCCCACCCACTCCCCACCGCCTCCCCGCTGCGTCCACCCACCGCTGGCTCCACCCCCTGCTCCCACCCGCCGCCGGCCGCCGGGCCCAGCCTCCCTGCTTCCACGCGCCGCCGACTTCGCCCCTGCTTCTACCCGTCACTGGCGTCGCCCCTCTACTTCCACCGTGCCACCAGCCCGCCTCCCCGCTGCTCCCACCGGAGCGCCGCCCCCGTGCTTCCACCGCGCCGCCTGGCCAACCTCCCCGCTGCTTCCACCGCGCTGCCGCCCCGCACACAACCTCCTGGTTGCCGGCCGCATTGGCGCCGTCGCTGCTTCACAAGCCTCCGTCGCCCCCATCTCCTCTTGATCTCGTCATCAATCCCCAACCACTCTCTGCAGTCACTGGCTCCAGCCGCCACCCTGTTTCCCATCTCCCCCGGCTCCAGTCTACCAGCAAACCACCTATATGCACAGCCGCAGGTCATCGGTGTGACTCACTTCTTCTGCCGCAGCGTCCTTGATGTCCATCTCCAGCGCAACAACCACCAACCGACTTGCCCTCCGTTCACCGCTGCCACCCCGGATCGTTCAACAACACAGTGCCAAGCCGTTTGATGCCGCAACTCGGGAGGTGCCCATCTCAACCTTTCCACACCTCCCCCTGGATGTTCATGCTCCTCTGGTATATATTCAGTTCATATTGTAGCTATGGTCATTCTATTATGATTTTCAGTTCATCTTGTGTGATTTCTTTCTTCAGTCCCAAGTGGCAAATTTGTTCTGCAGCATATGGTATCATTGAGCTGCACTTGTTTGTACTGTCCCTCTTCCCCTGCTCCTCAAGCGGCACTGCTATCTTGTGCTTGTTGTTCGACAGGTATTTGTCTTAATGCCTAGAGAAGAGACTTGTTTTTTGTACTAAACTCATTATTAGTTTGGTTTGTATTATTTTGTAAATTCATGAAAAAACATTAGTTGGGTGCGTGCGCAAAAATATCATCAGTACATGTTTCAAAATTATGTAAGTTTAGATATATCACCTAAAAAAGTTCAAAGAAAAATTATGCAAGTTCAATCTGTGTGCTGCTACAAATTTGCACTTCTTGTCCAGTCGTACTAGTACTGATGAATAACAAGTTACTGATAGTTATTAATGAATGAAAAATGTAGGGGTTGAAGTAAACCCTCTCGATATAACTATTACTAATATATGTGCTCTGCCTGCACATTTTTCAATACCGAAGAATAACCCTAGGGAGAAGTTCATGTTTAGAAAGTTGGTAGGTTCATACATAGAAACTTAACAAATATTGTCCATTTTAGTATCGATCGAGTATCATTTATGCGTCAGTTCTAAATACTTTGTTCATTGTGATTAGAGATAATACAAAAAGCATATCCTTCAGTTCTGCAAATATTTTACAACTTCTCCGAACATGCATCCACCGACATGCTCGGCGCTGTCCACAACTTCATCGTGTGAGAGCTTCTACTCCAGATCCTCTTCCTCCATGGTCCCTGCACGCCGTGACGACCAGGTCTGCAACCGGAACTACAGCATAGTGTTCTTGGAACCAAACTGAAGCAATGCAACAAGAAGTACAAAAATTTAGGCTGATGTACCTTGTCCTATACCCACTTATTTGCCTGGATGTAGGAATCTGATGGACAAAACAAGGTGTGTCCCTCTACATATTCAAGAGGAAAATTTGATTGCTGAAAATGCTTGTGTTTATACAATTTAATTTTGCTATATGTTTCTTATTTTAATTCAGTCCACTATCTAATTTTAGTTCAGTTCAATTATCATTTTGGTTTAAGTTCAAGCCAATTCTTATTTTATTTTATCGTCTTGTGCTTCCATCCATTCCGTGGTCTAGGGCGGCTATCGTGGTGTTAATTTGTGTCTTCTAACTTGTGCAATTTGATTTCTTGGCACACTGTCTTGTCCATGTGTGTGGCATTAATCAACCGTCTAAAGGAGAAAGGTGTTCTACATGAAATTCATCCATTTGTCAGTGCGAGTTTATTCTTTTTTGTCAGGTCTAAGTTCAACTATGGTTTTGTTTGGACTTGTAAGATTCAGTTGACAACCACTACTGTGCAATGATATTATGGTACTATCAACATAAACATAGAGCCTCCACCTATGGCGACGCGCCATGGCTCCTCCTCCCACCTCCCATGACGCGCTGCGGGGGGGGGGGGGGGGGGGGCCGGGTCGTCGGCGGAGGGCGGAGCGTCGGCAACAACCACTTCTGCCCCATCCTGCTCCTCCTCATCGCGTGACCGTCTCCTTCGGCGCCCTGCACCTCGACGTCGAGCACTGCCCTCGCATGAGAGATCGGATGGACAAGGCGCTCCTGCCACCTTCTTCCCCGTTGATCCAGCTCATGTTCCCCGCCGACAGCAGGAGACAAGAGGTCACCTCCAGCGCTGCTGGTGGCGTGAAGGCCGTCAAATGGTAAATTTCTGACCCTTGTAACCTCAGGTACTACTACAAAGCAGAAAGGATCTCTGTAAGTTAGTTAATAGCACCATGCCGTGCCTCTTGTACTGCAAGACTTCTAGTTCTTCAACTAAAAAATAAACGTTTCGCTTGGCATGCTTTCTGGATGAGGTATTACATGATGTCAGTCCCAAAAAAGTATAAATTTCTTCTATTGTCAGTTCAATTTTCTCTAGTATGCATGTTTGTTTGCTTTTTATCATGATATATAGGAAGATGCTGGTAGCTCTAGTACCTATTCTACAACAGTTCATTGACAAAAAATATATCAGTTCAACACATACTTGGAAAAAAGCTCAATACTAAGTGTTCTCTACCTATCCTTACATTTTCTAGTCTTCACCATGTTCAGATAGTGCCTAGAAGAAGTTAACTCATGCATTTCCATAAAACTATGTACTGATAAATCAGAAATCGTGCATTTCCATCAAATTCTGTAAGTTTCGTGTGTGCGCTTCTACAAATCTGAAATACTTTTCCAATTATACTACTCCCTCCGTTCACTTTTGTAAGTCGTTTCAGACAACTCAAAATAGGCTGTTTTACACATTGTCTGAAATGTCTTCAAGGTCTTATAAAAGTGAACAGAGGGAGTAGTACCGATGCAATTACCTAAAAATGTTGAAGAAAAATTCTATAAGTTTGGTGTGTGTGCTGCTACAAATCTAAACTTCTTGTCCAGTCATTCTAGTACTGATGAAGATCGAGTTGACTGAAATAATGTAGTCGATTCCTGAGACCCTTACTAGTCCTATATATATATAAGTTGTGCTTGATAGCCATACATGACTTTTCTCTTTGTTGCCTACTTGTTTTTGTAAAATTCTTTGAACTTATTTAGGCGATATATTTGGACCTTTGCCTCGTCAGTACAACAGCACGCTACCCAGCCGGTCACGAGAAGAGCTACGTGCAGGCCCCTTGTGCTCTGTCCTCGATCCACCTCAGTCATCTCCCTCTCATCCTCTCTCTTCTCTATGTGTGTGTGTGCAGGGAGTGGGAGCAGATAGAGCGGGGGAGTGGGATGCCCTTCCATGGTGAATTCATAGGCATCTTCCATGGAGATTGTGAGCTTTGCTTGAGGATTTATGTTGTTGGTCTGTCCACTGTAGTTCGATATTACTCTGTAACTTCAGATATATCACCTAAATAAGTAATGATTTGCAGCGAATTTCTTCAAAATCCTGTAAAGTTTAGATATATCACCGAAATATCGTCAGTGCAAGTTTCAAAATTTCGTAAGTTTCTATATATCATAAAGAAAAATCAATGAGTCACCATCCACTTTATATTCATGTTCTCTGTAGCACAAGTAGCAAAGGGGCTGATTGAGAGTGATCCCTGAACCATTTCATTAAAGGCCATGGTTTCCAATAATGCCAATGCTAATCCCTGAACCATCCTGTCCTCTATACAGATTGAGAGATTAACATATCAATGGAAGTTTGTTCTCAAAACTGAAATTGTTCTGCATGTACTGACAGATTAGTTGTTAATTATTGGAGTGTTTCGTTCTTGCAGAATAAAAATATTATGTATGCATTGCTTCTTGGCCCAGCTGAGAGAACCCTTGTGTTAAAAAGTATAAAAGCAGTTTTGAAGCAATTCCCAGTGTCTTTAGAAGCATTCATGGTTAAAAAGCAACGACTACCTCCTCCGTTCGATTTGAGCACTGTTCATCATCCAAGTTGAGCACTAGGTGTCGTCCAAGTTCAAAGAGGGTTGTATGCAAGTACAGAAGTTTGTTTTAGTGAGAAAATGCGGCGTGTTCACAATATTCTGTATGATTCATTTGTTCAACCTTAGAACTTAGCGATATTCAGTATATTTTTCTATGATGAAGGCACACATGAAGTCATGTGCAATGGTTATACCCCTAGTGTTTCAAAGATTCGTATTTTGTTTCTTCAAATGTGTTGTGCGCCTGTTTGATGAGGTAAAACAAAGTAAAATAGTGAAAATGGCATTAAAGACACTTGGAAGTACAAATGTAAAAATAAATAAGTTCTAATTCTCGACAGGTAGGAAGTTTGGAGAAGAAAACATATAAGTTTTAAAAAGAAGGGAATGGTAAAAATGTACGTCCATTCAACTATATAAACCATAAAGGTATGATGGTGATTACACCGTCAGTAAAGATAAGGATGAGAAAGAAAATTAAAAATTAAAACTAAAAGAACATCGAGTGATTATTTTTTAAGAAGTACAAACTCTCTAGTACAATAAGTACCATAAAATTAAAATTAAAAATTGCATCTGTTCTTACTCAAGGGACAATAAATTTGCAAAAAAAAATTGTACCAGTAAATGTTCGGAGGAAAAAAGCAACTTAATAAATGGAAAAAAACGATAAGTTCACAACTACAAAAGTTGTATGTTCAAACATGACGTCTCAGATAAGTTTGGAAAAAAGCTCAAACAAAAGAAAAACCCACGGAAATTCAAATGGTAAAAGTCCAAGTTGCAAAACGCGAGAAGTTCAAAACATCATTGCAAAAAAATGAGTTCAAAAAAAGAAACACACAAAACATATTGTTTTAAAATAAATATCATTCAGCTCAATGATATAAACCATGCAAGTTCGAGGACTATGATACCGTAAACCATCGAAAAGTTGCGAGAAAAAGGCGTACCCAAAAAAGTGTAATTTTTAGTCTACGAAACACGCTCAGCACAAACACGTATGGACATCAGTTCCAGTACTCTGTTTTTTCTGACAGGAAAGCAACACGAAGGGTCTCACCATATTTCAAATTAGTCTTCACCAGTTGCGAATTTGAGGAAACGTTCAACATGACTAAGTTTCATATTTCGATAGCTTTGTGTAGACGTTGAACTGAAATCTTTGACCTCTTTGAAAGTTTCGCATTTGACAATTCTTTGTGAAATTTTGTTGCACACCTACCATGAAAGTTTCCCTGAATATGAGCTGCCATTTTATAGCTCGTATGGTGCTCAGTCTCATGTCAAATACAGTAGTAACTACTGTTAGCCCCTGATCAAATACTACTACTATAGTAGCTCCACCAGCAACAACATAGTGCGGGATAATTAATTAGCAACGGAATCTGCTCAGCTCCCATTTCATGTTCCATTTTAGGTTCATGAATTTTGGAAGTCCTTCCTGTAAATTGCACTTTAAACACAGAAGATTCAGCTTCAGCCGCTCTTTAGATTCTGCCATATGTTGCCAACTCTATGGTTCCTTCTAGCAACACTAGCCTAGAACCTCGTCTTGGCATCTTACATAAGATAAATGAACAAATTCAGACATGCCGTGAGATGGCCAAGATTATGGTGCAGGCTCTAGTTCATGCAGAACTGGATGACCTTTCCTGTATTGTGCAGAAAAGACAGAGCATAGAGACTGATCTTTGAGAGACGTCAAGGATGGGCAACATGGCTACAGTTGCCGGCGACTGAGGTGAACCTGGACGGACGGTGGTGCCGCCCCCTCCCACTCCGGCGGGACCTGCTCTGCCCTTCCCTTCCTAAGATGGCAAGGTAAACGAAATCAGTGGAGTGGTCACTCAATCCTTTCAACCACATCACAGATCGGCGCCTTGCCATTAGTACAAAGGGGAAGGAGGAGGAGGGGAGCGGAACACGGCGACTCCACCAGCAGCTCGACCCGCCCCCGGCTGGAAATGGCGGCCTCCCCCTCCGCCCTCGCGCTCTCCCCCACCACGCGGGTATTCCTTGTGCCTTCGCTTGAGTTCTCTCTGCTGATTTCTCGCTTTGTGCTACTTGTAGGTGGTAGCTTCTTCGTCCGTGCTGCTGGCGCTGAGGCGGACGCCGGCGCCGCTCGTGGCCGCCTTCTCCTCCGGCCAGCTCTGCACGTGCTCTTGGGGTGCGCTGCGCCCTCTACGGCCAGAGCTCGCCGCGGACCCTCCTCGCCCCGGCGCCGCCCGCTACAGGGCGCCTCTGCTCCAGCTTGGCGCATGTACGCACCCACGCCACACTTCTCTCCACCATACGAGCTCTAGTGGTAGCGCCGCCGCCGTCGCTCGCGCCCCGGCGCCCATCACCGCGACTGGGGTATGGCCTGGGTTGCCAGGAGGGAGGCGGGTGGGTGGAGGGATCCGCCACAAGTAGCCGGCTCAACGGGGAGAGAGAGGAGGGGGGCTCTTATTTGCTCTTTTAATAAAAAATGATCAGTTCAACGAAATGACGGAATCAGTACAACCGCTCGGATTCATCAGTTCAAGAAGGGTAACAGAATAATATTCTGTTACGCGTAACAGAATAGCCCAGATGTATATATATGTGTGTGTGTGTGAGTGTGTGTGTGTGTGTGGTGATACTATTCATCACCGAGGGTGCAGAATAAATTATTCTTCACCCGAGGTAATCTTACGATCATTTCATAATTAAATTACGTTTGGAATTCAAATAGTTACATTTCTATTGATTCACTACGTAAAATTTGGCATAAGAAAATAAAAATATATGTCATAGAACAAGAAATTTTGCAGTTTATGTGTATTTTACACTATGTTTTTACATTTGTAATTTTACATAACATAAAATATTTTTATGACGATTATATATTTTCTTGCGGTCTCTTTTTACGTTGGAAATAAGACAATACTTACGGAACGTAAAATTACGGTGCATTGATAGTAAAATAAAGGGGGGTGAAGAATAACTATTCCTCATCCAGGGTAACAAATAGTCAATCCATATGGACAACACTATTCTAATCACAGGATTAGAATAGTTATTTGGATCACAGCCAGCCCTATAAGGCCCAACTGCTCCCTCCCGAACTCCCCGACCCGCTGCAAAAAAAAATAAAAAAAATCCCACCCACGACCGCTCGTCCACCCCCGATCCCCAACCTCCCCCCGATCCCATCGCGACTGCTGCCTACCCTGCCTACTACCGGCGCACCACCACTGACCACTCCCGCCTCCTTCCGTCATGCCGTCGTCCCCGCCTCCTACCGGCGCACCGCCAGACCCGCCCTCTTCCCTCGTGCACCGCCAAACCCCCGCTCCTCCGCGTGCCACCGCCTCCTCGCGCGCCGCCGGCTGCCGCTGTGGTCGAGCTTCTCCACCGCCACCCCGGCCACCTCCGCCATCGCCTTCCCCAACAACCTCCATCATCGCCCTCCGCCCCGTCCACCTACATGCCACCCGCCCCCAACCTCTCCTCCGGCGTGGCCCGTCTTCTTCTCCCACCCGCTCTCCTACAGTGTGGCCACACTCTGCTCCAACGCGCTCTTCGCCATGGGGGTGCCGCTGGCCTTTGCGCTGCACGGCAGTTCAATTCGACCGTGTGCGCAAGTCCAACAAAGGCAGCCACAGCCCCGCGCCTCCGCGGTATGCAGCCGCCATGGCCCTCCAGCCTGTGCTACTTTCCATGCTACCTCGCGCACGTGTAAACTGCAGCAGCTGCTCTCGTCTTCATTTAGATAGCGTCATCCTCTGCCATGCCCCCATCTTCAGTTAGCTAGCGTCATCCTACGATGCACCTTGCATCGGCTCGACCAACCCCATGGAGCAGCTTGCGAACTCCTCTACCGCCCCAACCCAGCCAACTCCCCACCTCCTCCATCCTCCCGAGTGGCAGGCATGCCATTCTGATGCTGCTCCTCCTTGTTGTGCACATAGTATGACATACAGAGGTGCTACGGGAGTGACGAGTGAGCCTACATTTTCCTTTCATCTTTACTCCAATCATCGTTCGTAGCTGAAAAAAGTGGTATGTGTGGCCGCAGGATGTTTGTATTTATTTCTCAAAGTACAAAGCAATGTATGGCAATCCCATCTCTTGTTCACTTCCGCTTCGGCAGACCCCCTCCAACACAAGGAAGGTCAAAATTGTCTCGTACCCCTTCATAACGAAGGGCATGATGGGCATAATTTGAAAAGAGGCCGTCCGCCCGCTGTCCCGCCCAAAACGTGTACGTATACGAATACAGATTTTTTTCCCCGACCAGTCGTCACGCGCGCACGCAGAGTCCACCCGTCGTCCCGTCGCGCGCGCGCCCACCCCACCCCACGCCCCCCGTCAATTACGGCGTAACTGCGCGCCTGCCGCCCCCGCAGTCGCGTCCCGTCGCCTGACCGCAATTAACAGCGGCCCTAATTGCTCGCCTGCCGGCCCTGTCGTGTCGCCTGACCGCCATAATCTCTGGCGCGGATGCGCACGCGCGGTCAAACCGCGCCCTGCGCGCCTGCCGGCCCATCGTGTCTCCTGGCCGCCGTAAGCACCGGCGCGGATCCGCACGTGTGGTCAAAGCGGCTGTCGCCCCCACTGTCGCGTCGCCTGGCCGCCATTTACCACCGGCGCGGCTGCGTAGGCCTGCCCCCCCCCCCGTCGCGTCCCATCGCCCCATTATGGCGGGGCCGCCCCCCCTCCCCCCCAACATCCCCTTGTGCTATAAAAACCGTGCGCTGGCCGCATACCTCGCCGCACAACCCCGAACCCGTTCCCCTACCCCCTCGACATTTCTCTCTCGCCACCGACCCCCGAACCCGCTCCCCCAACCCTTGCCCCACCGCGCTCGCCATGTCCGGCACCGGCAGCTCTCGCGGATGGTGGCCATCGAACATCGGGATCTCAGAGGCGATGGAGTTGGTGCGGTACAACATCCTCGTGCCGCCGTCCAGCCGCCTTCCGGGCTCGTGGCACATCAGCGCCGCCGGCTACGCCGTGCCTGGCCCCGCCGCACCCCACGATGATGTCGTCAACCAGGCCGGTGGGAGGTGGAACCGGCTCGGTCGCTGGCGATTCTGGAGGCCAGTACTGGCACGACGTCCTCCGCGACTGTCGCGCCGGGCGGCTGGTCCTCCCTCCCCCACCGGCGATGGGCGCCCCTGCCCCTGCCCCACCTCCCACTCCCGCGCTGGTGGCCCCTCCCCCGCCTGCTCCGGCCGTGGAGATTCTGCCGGAGGTGCAGGCGCTACGTCAGGAAGGGGACCCCGACGACTCTCCGGGTTTGCTCCTCGCCATCGTCGCGTCAACGGAGCCCGGCCTCGTGCCGCCGCCGGAGCTGAGAGACCTGGAGGACACTCCGGGCTTGATGGAGACTCTTCGCAAGTCTGCTGCGGCGGCTGAGGAGGAGGAGGACGACCTCGCGTTTCTGGACGACATGAGCAGCGACAACAGCAACGGTGGCGGCGGCATGGGCGCGGTCATCGATGTCGTATCGGATGACGACGACGTAGTTTAGGGTTTATTTTGTGTTTATTTATTATGTTAAGAAACTATGTATGATATGATTAAGTTTGAATGAAGTTTGTTTGTTTGACTATTATGAGTTGTTGAAATATTTGGGTGAAAAAATAAAGAAATTCCAGGTTTAAGAACGCTTTCGCCCGGTAAAAAAATCATAAAATTTTAATGAAAAAAGTAATAATCAAATTTGCAAAAGAATACACAAGCAATAATCTGGAAAAAGTTGATAACGTAAACAGTTTTGTAAAAAAAGTTAGAAAAAAAGCTAAGAAGTTTTTCATAAAACATTCAAAAGGTGTTTCGCTGTAAATTAAATCATAGAATATTATGAAAGTTAACTGAATTTTTGAAACAATTTTTGAATTTTACAAAAGTTGACGTAATCTTAAAAAACAACAGTAGAAACAAGTTGATTTTTAAAAAAAAAATGGTGCATCAAAAATTACAAAAGAGGAAAAAATGAAATAGCAATATAAAAGAAATCGGTGAACCCAGAATGGAGGGCACCAGGCGCTTGTTTGAGAAAATATGGAGTAACGCGCAGTGTTTTAGGGTTATTTCGCCGGGAAAACCATAAAAAAGCATTGGCTGCCAAAAAGTAGCGAAAATTGTCGTGCGTGCTCCCGATGTAACAAAAACGGACACAAAACGAACGTCGCGTCACGTCCGGGCAGTGTTTTAAGGCATTTTCACCGGGAAAATCCTAGGAAATGCATCGAGCATCGGAAAAAATATGCAAATCAGCGTGGGTGCTGTCAACGATGATGCCAACGTGTGGAAAAAGTCTCGTGCCATTCGGCGGAGTAAAATAAAAATCGTAGTTGGGA
Organism: Triticum urartu; assembly: GCF_003073215.2. Taxonomy (NCBI): domain Eukaryota; kingdom Viridiplantae; phylum Streptophyta; class Magnoliopsida; order Poales; family Poaceae; genus Triticum; species Triticum urartu. Next base: position 376,572,670 of record NC_053023.1, on the reverse strand, counting down.
ACCGCCCCTCTGGTAGACCGAAACCGGGCTCGTTGCACAAGGTCCACGTGATCGCATGCATGCAATTGCATCAAAGTGTGCGTACATGTGGGCACGCCTACGTAGGGGCCCACGCAAGGTCGAACGAAAACGACACCAAACGAACGTCGCGTCACGTCCGGGCAGTGTTTTAGGGCATTTTCATAGGGAAAATCCTAGGAAATGCATCGAGCGTCGGAAAAATATGCAAATCGGCGTGGGTGCTGTCGACGGTGATGCCAACGTGTGGAAAAAGTCTTGTGCCATTCGGCGGAGTAAAAGAAAAAAAGTAGTCGGGAACCCCCCTCCGGTAGACCGAAAAGAAGCTCGTTGCACTGGGGGTACGTGATCGCATGCATGCAATTGCACCAAAGTGGGCGGACATGCGGGCACGGCCTACGTAGGGCCCCATGCAAGGTTGGAACGCAAACGGACACAAAACGAACGTTGCGTCACGTCCGGCCAGTGTTTTACGGCATTAACACAGGGAAAATCCTAGGAAATGCATCGAGCGTCGGAAAAATATGCAAACTGGCGTGGGTGCTGTCGAGGGTGATGCCAACGTGCGGAAAAAGTTTCGTGCCATTTGGCGGAGTCAAAAAAAAGTAGTCGGGAACCCCCCTTCGGTAGACAGAAAAGAAGCTCGTTGCACTGGGGGTACGTGATCGCATGCATGCAATTGCACCAAAGTGGGCGGACATGCGGGCACGGCCTACGTAGGGCCCCACGCAAGGTTGGAACGCAAACGGACACAAAACGAACGTTGCGTCACGTCCGGCCAGTGTTTTACGGCATTAACACAGGGAAAATCCTAGGAAATGCATCGAGCGTCGGAAAAATATGCAAACTGGCGTGGGTGCTGTCGAGGGTGATGCCAACGTGCGGAAAAAGTTTCGTGCCATTTGGCGGAGTCAAAAAAAAAGTAGTCGGGAACCCCCCTCCGGTAGACAGAAAAGAAGCTCGTTGCACTGGGGGTACGTGATCGCATGCATGCAATTGCACCAAAGTGGGCGGATATGTGGGCACGGCCTACGTAGGGCCCCACGCAAGGTTGGAACGCAAACGGACACAAAACGAACATTGCGTCACGTCCGGCCAGTGTTTTACGGCATTAACATAGGGAAAATCCTAGGAAATGCATCGAGCGTCGGAAAAATATGCAAACTGGCGTGGGTGCTGTCGAGGGTGATGCCAACGTGCAGAAAAAGTTTCGTGCCATTTGGCAAAGTAAAAAAAATTATCTATCAATCAATGTATTTTCGATAATGGTTGTTTTAAAAAACAGAGGCAACTAATGATTGGGAAAAAAACTAATGAATGGGTTCTTAGAAAAAAAATGGATAAGCCCGCGTACATGCATATCTATCGGGGGTCAAAGCCCCTCCACGCCTCCACGATCTCCAGTCCACGCCGCCTCCACGCCTCCACGCCGCCTCCACGAGCGCCTCTCCCGACGCCATCTAGGGCAAACGCCGCCCCCGACGCCACCTCACACCGCCTCCACGATCGCCTCCCCCGACGTCATCCGCCCCTGACGCCGCCCCCAACGCCGCCTCACGCCGCCTCCACGATCGCCTCCCCCGACGCCATCTGCGGCCGCCGCCGCCCCCGACGCCAAGTCACACCGACGCCGCCCCAACGCCCGCGACGGCCCTGAGGCCATCTGCCACCGACGCCAGCTCACGCCGACGCACCACAGAGCGACTGCCCCAACACGATGTGCCCCGACGCCATCTGCGGCCGACGCCGTCGCCCCCGTTGCCACGTAACACCGACGCCCCAAGTTGGTGAACATAGATTCCGACTTACTTTTATGTTTCATGTGCTTTATCATGTATAACCTTGATTGTAGAATTTTTGTCCTAGATCAGTAGAGTGTGTAGTTAGAGTTTGTTAGTTGATTGAGAGCGTGCTGCATGTGCCACTCATTAAGTTAGTGCACTAAGTACTGCGTAAATACATGCATGCATGAGTGGCTGATACATGCACTGTATATACCATAGTGTTTCTTAGTTCTGTGAAAACCACCTAAGTGTTTGGCTATAGTGTAGTTTTGCTATAGTTTTGGTCATAATTATGCATGCATGACAGCTGATTCTAATTCAGTTTTTCTAGGTATATACAGCAGAAAAACCATGGTATAAAAAATAGTATGGCATCTTAAACCACACGTACCTGTTCTAGTCCAAACACCTCAAAGTATTACATACCAAAGATTTTTTCAGAAATCATAGTGTTTCTAAAAAAACTTTAAAATTATTTACAGGTTGCGACCGACGCCATCTGCCACCAACGCCACCGCGTCGTCGTCCCCCAGGGCCGGCCCTGATCCCATGGCACGAGGTACTATGCATTCATCATGTTTATCATGTGCCCATATAAAGTAGATAACATTTTTTTTGCTCCTATTCGTAGCGACCGTGGAGTACGGAGAGATTTTTTGTTCGGTTGAGAAGTGGTGTCTGTTGGTCAACAAACTAAACTCTAGGCAGAAAAAGCGTTTTGCAAGCACTAGTCTTGGAAAAATGCTGATGATACCTAGTGTGCTCATGCGCAAATGTTTGCTCAAGTTCATTATTAAATCGTATTCGTTGGACAGCAAAAGGTTCATCATGCCATCAAAAAATGGTGCGATATCATTGCGCACCGAAGATGTGTTTGACATTTTCGGGCTACAGAACAAGGGCAAAGATGCCATCAAAGCGCTAGGAAAAGGGGGGTTAAAGGCGAAGGTGAAGGTGCCTAGTCGCTTTTTAGATTCCAATACGGGGGAATTGATGATGGACGACCTAATTGAGAACATCGTTGCCAGTGGCACATACAATGATGATTTCCTCCGTAGAATTGTTCTGGTTCTTCTAGGCACGGTTCTTGCACCGCAGTCCACGATAGAAGTTCCTAATGCTTATTACAAGTTAGTGCACGATGTGGAGGCCATCAAAGCATATAATTGGAATGCGTTTATGTTACGCGTTTGCGTGGAAGGCATCACAAAGACCTTATCAGATCTTACAAAATTTACTTGGCCGATCGGAAACCTTGCGCTCCTACGTAAATCTTATGTTATATTTGTTTCTTTCGAACTATAGTTTGTGAATTTTTTTTGCTAATATACTTCATGTTCATGCAGTACATGTTTTGGGAGAAAGTGCAGCCACTGGATGATGAGGCATTTGATCCATTAGGCTAATGAGTATCCATTGATGCTTAATTGGTCAGAAGATGAGGCTAAGAAGCGTGACCGTACGACACGCATACGGCCGTGGTAATGGACGGTAAGCTTACGTATATGTTTACTATTTCGTTACTACATGCACTTAAGTTACTATTTATATGTTGAGAAATTTAAATTGATTTAACCTGTCACAGATTGATGACATGATAAGTGAGAAGTACATGCAGACATTAATTGCTCAACAAGGAAGAAAGGCGGAGGAAGAATTACAGCAAGAATTAGAGCAGAAGAATCGTGCCCACAAAAAGAAAAGATAATAGAGATGAGGCGTTCATCGAGCAGGGATAGTACATTAGATCAGGATGATGAAATGCATCAAAGATATGCAAAAAGAAATTAGACTTCTCCCTCAGAAATGTGCTGAGGTAATATGAGTGATGTGTACTTCAGTTTACATTGGGATTATTCATAATTTATGCATGTAGTTAATGCTTTCGATGTGTCATTGCAGATAGTAGTGGAGAAGCTGGAGAAGAAAGGTCTTTTCAAGCCAAACAAGGGGTCTGATGATGACATTGAGTATGTGGAGCATAGTGAAGACTGGGTGGGGAAGTATGGTCCATCAAAATATTAGCCAGATGTACAATCAACTCCTGCAAAAGAAGATATGGACAACAGGGTGGACGCATCCTTCACCACTGGGAACGGGAATAAATTGGCGCGTGAGAAAGGTGTGCATCACAACACACCAGGTACAGGAGATGAAGGCGACCCCTTCGTTATTGAGGATAATGGTAATTCTCCCGACCCATCTCTTGCGACGGTAGACACGAATGACTTTCCAGCTATTACTTCAACCCCCAAGAATATGGATGAAGTGTCAGACGGGTCTAGCGCCGATAAATCTGAGGAATTTAGTATGGATAGTCTGAACACCCGTATTAAAAATGCGAAAGAAAATGGCACTGAGGAGAATGATGGGAAGGAGAATGATGAAAAGGAGAATGATGAAAAGGAGAATGATGGGAAGGAGAATGATGGGAAACGCAAGAGGAAACGGTCAAAATACTGTCTTTCACCTTTTCTTCAGAACGGTGGACGTAAACGTGCAAAGAAAAGTAAGTGCTAGGTAATTTATTCTTGCAACATACTTCTGTCCTTGCATGCACACTTTATTAACTCATTCTTGCAACACACCGGTCGAGCTGCTATGATTAGTACTGATTACATTAATGAGGATCACATAGAGGCCGCGAAGGTTTATATCCGGACACTGGCAGAGTCGGAGAAGCTTTGCAGAAAAACTGTTGTGCACATGACGGGAATTGGTGGGGAAACATGTACACCTGATATGCTTGAAGCCATCATTTCAAAAAAGTGGTTGCATGGCGGTGTAAGTATTAGCACTAAGTTATTAAGTTGTACATGTCATTTACATAAATTATCTAATAGGCGTATTGCTGTTATGTTATTTTGTAGGTCATCAATAGTTATTGCAACCATATGCAGACCCATAATCCTCGTGCTGACCGTCACATATTATCATCTTGGGTGTCCCACTGGCTTATTCTTCGTGGTGATGGAAAGGTTAACAACTCTAAGAGGCATTTTATGGATCATTTCACAAACCAAACTAAAATGGTGTCTAGAGTTACTGAAGAGTATTTCATCAAAGATAAGGTACTTCAGTTTAGTATGATCATTCGTAGTACATCTGTGTGTACACCAACATGAATAAACTTTGTTGTAGGCATACTTTCCTTTTCATGTGGACGAAAGTCATTGGATATCAGTTCTTATGCACAACAAGAAAAAAGAGTTTCAAGTTTTAAACTCTACTGGTAAATGCAACAAAAGAGTTCTTGCAAAGATTGCTAAGCTGGTAAGCTTACAATGATACATAAAACAATATATAGTTATTCGAAACGTACTTCATATGGATTTTTCATTTTTATTTCAGAGGGCAGAAATAGCTAATGATACAAACGAGGTGAATGCTCTTATTGGAACGAAACATCCTGACGTATCTTCCTGGCCAATAAGGGAGTACGATATGCCATCACAAACAGACGGGTATGTTGCAAATGTTGAATTAGTATGTACTTGTATGATCCATCAATAATTGACTTGTGGTTTCTTGCAGAGTCTCTTGTGGTCTTTTCGTGGTGAAATGCGTTCAAAGCTGGGACGGAGATGATTGGACATTTGAGTTCGATCAAGATGAGGTTAATGCTTCAAGGGGACGCATTCTAGCTGAAATACTTTTTTCAGAATGCAACACGAAGGAAGTAGTGAAAGAGAAGATCCTCAAGATCATGGAGAAGAAATGAGTCGGAGGATGGGGTGTTGGCTATTATCTCCACTAAATAAACGTGCCGTTGTCGGTACTTGATACAATTTTCATATTAAGACATCATCTCTATATTGTAATACAATTTTCATATTAAGACATCATCTCTATATTGTAATGTGGCATGGTTTAGCATGTTCCGCAACTAAATAAATGTGTCGTGGTCGGTATTTGCTACAATATCTATTTTTCAATGTCACTTTTATTTGCATCATTGTCGGTGACACTCTTATTTGCATCATTGTGGGTGATGATATTTTTTTAAATGAGTATATTTGTTCTGCACTTTCGTAAGAGAGGAGCTCGGTGGAGGGGGCGGAGGCAGCTATTTAAGCCGCTCCTCGCGCCCCCCGGCTTCCGAGGTGGGACTAAAAATGGCGTCCCCATCGCGCCCCACACTGCACGTGGTTGCCGCAAGGCTCAGGAGGCCTATTTTGCACTGTCTCGGGCCGGCCCAGTTCAGCCCAATGAAGGCATGCCGCCACTCGGCCCCTCCCCCGGCCCACGCCCACTCCCCTCCCTCAGTGCACGCGGCCGCCGCAGGGCTCATGAGGCCGTTTTCGGCGCTGTCACCGGCCGGCCCAGTTCGCCCATAGAGGCAGGGCGCCACTCGCCCCCTCCCACGGCCCACGCCCACTCCCCTCCCCCGCGCGTTGCCGAACTCACGCCAGTTTAGTCCCACCTTGGAAGCGGAGGGGCGCGAGGAGCGACTTAAATAGCTGCCTCCGCTCCCTCTTTCGAACTCCTCTCTTATCACACTGCCTGCAGCCCCGTTGGACCCCGTTGCCGGGCCCATTAGGGGGCTCTATCAGCCGCCCGAGTCGCCCCTTTCGGGCTTGATTTGGGTGTATGATTTGTTCCCCACTATGGGCCCGGCTGCGGTGGTTGGGCATATTTTTTTTCTGAATATTTTTAAAAAATATTATTTTACTTTTACGAAAGTGCAGAACAAATATACTCATTTAAAAAATGTACGCAATCTTTGCATGCATGCACCTAGGAATCATATAGAAACAGTACAAATAAACATAATTTCCAAACAGTACAAATAAACAGAATTTCGAAACTTCATATAGAAACAGTACAAATCATCACGTAACAGTACAAATCAAGTTTTCTGGCACACATGTGCGAATAAAAATAGCATCGGTTATTCAGACATAACAGTACAAATCATCTCGTAACAGTACAAATCAAGTTTTCTGGCACACATGTGCGAATAAAAATAGCATAGGTTATTCAGACATGACTCGTGCGATCACTTTTATTCTTCCTACAAACCAAGCTGCGTCTCTACGCCCAGTTCCTGAACAAAACATAAAGAAATGGGTGAGCAAATATAGTTGGTAAAATCAAAGTAGCAACATAACAAAAATAAAAAGGTTGCAACTCACTTCTCGTTCTTACTGCATGTAGCCTTGTTATGACCTGGGAGACCACACAGACAGCACAAAGGACCACTTTTCTTCTCTGTAAAATCTTTTGGCCTACCATTCTTTGTAACGTCGGGGCCCCTCTTCGATCGCCCCTTCTTAGGTGCACCCTTCGTCGAAACTTTCTGAGGATCACCAATACCAGGCTCAACTTGTTGCGCCTGACTTGCCTCCTTCTTCAGCATAGCATACCTTCTACTTCCTATAAGTTCCTCCTCTGAAATCTTTTTCTGCGCTATTATGTTGTCCAGACACTTCATCAAATCGTCGTACAAGAAGGGATCATTTGCTGCAACATGAGCAGCTTCTGCGGTTTTAATGGTTATTGCACTATGCCGTTCTCTCTCCAATGGCCCTGACCAACCCCATCCAAACATATCACTCTTCCGCTGCACAGGCAACCCATCTCTCGCATGTTTGGACAACCGATGCATGACACAACACTTTGGTATTTCAGTTAAGTTCAGATGATGGAGAACAAATAGAATGTGTTTGCATGGCAGCCCTTTCCGAACCATCCTAAGACAACTGCATGTAATAGTTTGTTCTGAGTTACCTGGTTCATAAACAACATTGTACCTGAACTTGTGGTTATCCTTCCATGTCACCATGAATGTTTGACGCCCAATTCCCACGAGCGTCTCAAATATCTCCAGCTGACCCGTCTTATGCAAATCATCTTGCAGGATGTAGAAATTAGCAGGTGTGAATACTTTGGCAGCATGCTCCTCAAGGGCCTTATATTTAGTAACCGACGATGGTTCCTTCTGGAATGCCTCGCAGTCATCGTACGCCTCGTTCTCACGCAGGCGAACTATACAGTTCTCATAATGCACCACCAAATCAACAATTGTCATACCGTAGTCCAGGTGAAGGTGAAGGCAGGAGTTGAGGCTTTCACTCCTCTGGTTACTTCGCATACCAAGGAAAAAACCATCGGAAAGATATGAAGCTGCCCAAAGTCTCCTCTTCCTGTACATCCTGTCAAGCCACTCTTTGGTTCTATCCGTCTTCCACTTATCATAGAAAGCTTTCCATCTCTTCTCAAAGTTCGCTTGAGAGGTGGCATAGTACAGGAGCGATCTAAACTCATCCAGTGACTTGTAATGCAGGTGCCTTTGCATATTTTTCTCTATATGCCAGGAGCAAAGACGATGGAAAACATCTGAAAGGACAGTCCGAATAGCCCGGATCATTGCAGCGTCACCGTCTGTGATTATTGACTTTGGCTTCACCTGACCGTTTGCCTTCATAAATGTCTGCAGCAGCCACACGTATGTCCCTTCCGTCTCGTCAGCAATGATGGCACAGCCAAACACTGTGGTGCAACGGTGGTTGTTAACTCCGACAAAGGGGACGAACGGCATACCGTATCTGTTCATCTTATATGTGCTATCAAACACGACCACATCTCCGTAGTCCTGATAGTCCCTCCGCGACTGTGCATCGCACCAGAACATACTCTTCAATCGCCCTTCCTTGTCACGCACATACTCAAAAAAAAACTCAGGGTCCTTCTCCTTCCTGCTCCTCATAATGCCAACTGCCGTCTCTGCATCTCCCTTTGCAATGAGCTTCGGTTTTTCTCTGCAACAAAGATTGTAAATGTCCCTCCTGATAAGCCCGCACTTATCGTACGAACCGTATCTGCTGATGAAGTTGTCCATTATAATATGCTTTCTTATCCCGGCTGCTTCCATCGCCAATATCTCCGCCCTCTGGCCATCTCCAATCCGTCTGTGTGACCACAAAAAACAAACCTCATCGGGCCGAGCCATCGCGTGGTTGTGATCATCCACGAATGATGCCACGAACCAAACGCCACGTTCTTTGTCTAGCTTCACCACCATATGTGCACCGCAGTCGCAACGAGTCTCCGGTCTAAGCCTGCGCTTGCGGCTCTCCATGGTTATGAACTTGCTCTGCCTTCTCCCTGCCCTGGAGCAAAGAAACCGCCGGTACCGTATCATTCCCAAAGCACCTCGTTTCACCTTCTGTTTCCTGATACTAAACCCGTGCTCTCTGGCGTGATTGTTGTAGAATATGTATGCATCCCCTTGCGACCGAAAGGTCATAGCCATGACCTTCCAATGTGTCTCAAGCATCTTCTGCTCCCTTTGAGCCTCCTCAATATCAATCTCTCCCTCATCGTCATCAAGTACAGGACCATCTGACTCCTCCTAAAACATTCATTTGAAAATATATATATGTCAATTACTATCATTTAAATCATACTATTGATCGATGTACAACATCTAACAACTAACCTGGCTCAAGTTATCTGCAAATGATTCCTGCCAACTATGTTGCACATTGTCAACATCCACATCTTCCTGTAAATTTGTACACAAAATATATAGTTAGCCATGCCATACTTTGCAAATTCAAAAATAAAAACAAAATATACGCCACTTACGTTGTCGCTATTTGCGCCATGTTCATTATTATCAAAATCCTCCGAAGGTAAGATATCATATGACGAGACGGAATCGTTGTCGCTGCTGTCATCATCTTCGTTCAAATTATCGTTATCGGTCTTAGTCACCTTATCAGTACCATTCTCGTCCCTCCCGAATGCTGATTCTTTGTCCATGTCAACACGCCAAACTCACAGAACTGCAAAACATCGTGTGTTAGGTTTAGTACAATGCATCATGCCCAAAGCAACGCTAGTTCTGTAAATCATGCCCTAGTCCGTAGAGGAGGCGTTGCGGCGGGAGGTTTTGATGAACCCTAAACCCTAAATCAGTACATGCATGAACTAGCCCTCACTTCTATCCATCATGCCCGCCCCATGCCCGCTAGGTTTAGATGACAAACCTTGGCCCGCGGTGTAGACGTCGCCGGCGTTCGACGACAGTGCTGCGGAGGCGGCGTCAGACGTCGAGCCCTTCACGTCCCCGGCGTAGGACGACGACGGTGAGATGCAGCGACGGACGACGTTGCGACGGCGAGGGCGGTGTCGGACGGGGTTCGGGCGGCGAGGGCGGTGTCAGACGTCGGGCCCTTCACGTCCGCGTCGTCGGACGACGGTGAGATGCGGCGACGGGCGATGTTGGGACGGCGAGGGCGGCGACGGGCGACGTTGGGATGGCGAGGGTGGCCTCGGACGGGGTTCGGACGGCGGCGATCCGCGGCGGTGGCGATCGGCCACTTTGGAACTACCGTGATCGGCGGGCGGGCGACCAGATGGGCGGGCGAGAAGATGGGGGCGGGCCTAGATCGTGGGTAGTTTTTGCGGGCGGGCGACCAGATGGGTAGTTTTTTTTTCAACCGCGTATACGTATGCCCGGCAGAGCCGTACAATACGAGGTGGGCATACGTCTCTTCCGTATGCCCATTCTGCTTTTCTACGTTTTGTTGGGGGGGGGGTCTACCGAAGCAAGGCCCTCTCTTGTTTCTAAACTCCGAGTTTTTTGTTCTGCATTCTTCAGTCGTTGATGAAAGCAAACTGAACCTTAGGGGCCGCCACCTCAGGTCGTTCAAGTACGCGGCCACCGGAGGTTCGCTGTCGCAGTGCCCCCTGAATCCCACTGCTCCCGTGCCAACTAAGAAGGATCTGGGCCTCATACATTTGATTTTGTATGTTTTGTCATTTTCACCTATTTTATTTCAGCAAATATGGTTGTTGATGCTTGCCTTGTTATGCTACTACAAATTTGCAGGACAAAACAAACTTCACCATACTCTAGAACAAAAAGATGAGCAACACAGTGGAGCTACACAAAAACGACGCCGATGTTGCCCACAGACTGTCGTGGTGTCCATGTCGAGGTCAAGTGCCATCCCATTGCTGGACAACCCTCCTGGAGTCCGACACTGCTTAGTGTTGCCGGTGTTTATGTCAATCGTGAAACAGAGCAGAGTTTTTGTCGTACGCTTTACTGTCCTTAGAGTACGATATAGCATTCTTCGTCCCCTTGGAAGGTTCAGCATTCTAAATGATCAGAACAAAAACAATATAAAATTAGTGTGATGCTACTTATGTATGTTGGTACCAAGCTTGACGATGTATTGGTGTGCTACACTTGATGATGGGTTGTGGATGTAGCACACGAAGTGTATGTATTGTTGTGTGTAATTTTCTTGAATTTCAATAGCATGTGAAGTTCATGTTTCAGAAATTCCTAAGTTCACATGTACCACATACCCAAGAAATTGCTCAATGAGAAAAAGGACCACCTAGGCCATTTCATCAACAGCAAAAAATGTCGTGAGACAAAAAAAATCACAAGATAGTATAATAGAGTAAGTTAGTGGAAAGTGCAAAAAAACCATAATTTTGTTTGTAAGTTTAACCATTCTAAAAAATACCTTGAAGTTTAATTTTAAATAATAGTGTTGTTCATTTTTTTATTACAAACCTGTGATTTTTTCGTTACTACAGAATAAACCAAGAAGTTCAAAAAAATGGAGCAGTTCGAAAAGTTTATAAAAAATGGTGTTTCCACATATTACTAAAAACGGTGAAATACAATTTTAACTAACATAGAAGTTCAAAATGTTATTCCAAAACAAAGAAGCTCAAATAAAAGACGAGCAATTTAAAAAGTTTGTAAACATGGATCTTCCCCTATTTCTTTTTAAAGATATAGAGGTTCAAATTTAAATAAGTGAGTGGGTCGATGTTTATTACATAGCTAGCACTTTTCCCTTCACTAATGAATAACACCAAGAAGTCCTTTAAAAATGAAGTTGTTTGATGTTTATAAAAATCTTAGATTTTCTCCGATACAAAAGAATAAAACCAAGAAGTTCAATTTTCAAAAACGGAGTAGTTCAATGCATATTAAAAACTTAATGTTTTCTCGTTACAGAAGAATAAAACCAAGAAGTTTAATTTTAAATGGCAGAGCAGTTTAATAGTTATTTGAAAACTCAGTTTTTTTGGTACTAAAAGAATAATACCAATATGTTCTATTCGAAATAACGAAGAAGTTCAACGTTTCTAACGAAACTTCAATTTTCACATTTCTAAAACACCCACAAAGAAGTTCAAAATTAAAAAAGTGAGCAGTTCGTTGTATATAGAAAACTCAGATTTTTTTCGTTATAAAGTGAAATAGAGAGAAGTTCAAATTGACAACAGACGGAAGTTCACGTACTCCATGGTGTGTGTTTCATATGAGAAAATAGGAGTAAAATGGCGAAGTCCAAAAATTTTGTTGCTAGAAGTTCAAGTGCACAGACCGGGAAAAATCAAAAAGTTCCTCTTGTTCAACAAGTTTCCACAACAGAAGCTCAAATTAAAATAAAAAAAGTTTAGAAAATTTAATTAGTAAATGGATTTCCCCGTTTCCAAAAGAAACCTAGAAATTCAAATTAAAGTAATGGACCGGTTCAATGTTTATTGAAAACTCAGATTCTAACCGCTAATAGAAAATAAAACCAATGTGAGGTTCGAATTAAAATAACATGAAAGTTTGGAGTTTATTAAAACCTAAGATTTACATGTTTGAAAAACAAAAACAAAAACCAATGTCATTTTGGCATTTTTAAAACCAACTCATAAAAATGAAAAACATTTCTTGCTAGAAGATGAAGTGCTCGACGAGGGAAAGTTGGAAATTGCTACCCACTTTATGCACACATAATTCTCTCTCCCTTTCTGTCTATCTTTTTACAAATAAATCAAAATTTAAAAAATGTGGAGGGGGTCCAATATTTATGACAAAACTAGGATATTTTTATGCTAAAGGAAAAAAAACAAGAAGTCCAAATTAAAAATAGAGAAGTTTGATATTTATAAAGAAACCCAGATTTTCCTTATTAGTAAAGAATAAAAATGACGAAGTTCAAATTAAAATAGAGTAGCTCGATGTATACGGGAAACTCAAATTATTACCATCTCTAAGAAAAAACTATGAAGTGCAATTTACAAAAAAAAATGTTTCATGCTTATTTAAAAACATATTTCCTTTCTAAAAATATGACTAAGAAGTTGGAAATTATAATAACAGAGAAGTTCGAAGTATATAAAAAAACTCAGATTTGTTGCAAGAAGTTCAGGTGCACCTCCGTGCACGGTTTAGAAATTTTATTGCGGGACGTCCGACCTCTAGTTACATGTTTTAAAATGGCAAAAAATGGCGTCCGACGTTCAATTGCGTGTAATTCGACGTATATACAAAATGCGTAGAAGTTCATAGTGAAAACAACGAGAAGTTCAAGTACTGCAAGGAATGCATTTTAGGTGAAAATAAAAGTATAGAAAAATAAAAGCTTAAAAGGTTTTCTGAAAGAAGTTCAAGTGCTCTTTCTGGGGAAGTTCAAAAATTCTTGCAAGAGAGGTTCACCTTGTCTTTCCATGTTTAATTTCTTCCGTATAAAAATCAAATACAATTATTTACTCAAAATAAAAAAGGTGAAGTCCAAATTAAAATAACAGAGAAGTTTGGAGTTTATTAAAACCTAGGATTTTACCTATTCAAAAAATAATAATAAAACACAACGCCTTGCACTTTTAAAAACAACTCATAAACGAAAAAAATGGTTGCTAGAAGTTCAAGTGCTCAGCGAGGAAAAGTTTAAAAAATTCTTGTGAGAGAGGTTCACCGTGTATTTAGATGTCCAAAATACATAAAAAAATATGTTGTTTTTTGTGTTTTAAAATAATTCTCTCAAACCAAAGAGAAGTTCAAAATGATAACTACCTGAAGTTCACATACTACATGGTGTGTATTTCATATAAGAAAAATAAATAAAGTAAAATAGAGTGAAGTTCAAACAGACATGCCCTGGAAGTTCAACTACTTGAGGCAGTGCAAAAAACAGTAAGTCAAACAACAGCACGTCAAAAATAGAGTGAAGTTCAAACAGACATGCCTGCGAAGTTCAACTACTTCACGCAGTGCATTTACATTCGCGATGAAGGCAGAAATCATGATCTCGTCATTTTCTAATTTACTTCAAAATGACAGGAATATCATTTTGTGTAAGTTCAAGTTCTCGGTCGGACAAAGTTTAAAAAATATTGTGAGAGAGGTTTGTACACAAAGAATATCATTTATGTAACACTGATGAAAATGGATGAGAAAATTACAAACGAAAATACGTCACAGAAGTTCAACATGAAAACAGCAGGAAGTTCACCAACTACACTGAATGAATTTCGGATGAAAAACTTTTGAAATCGTCGCTAGTATGAAAAAATGATCAACACGAGAAAGTTGCATGTTTAAAGCAGCTTTCCACCGGTATATCACTTGCTCAATTCCGGTGGGTGTTTTGGTGAGTGGATGAAGAGCTACGAGCAAAAAAATCATGTGAAAAACAGAGTGAAGTTCAACAAAACATGTCGAGAAGTTCAAGTTCTTCACGCGGTGCATTTTTTAATAATCTGTTTTGTGATAAAGGCAGAACGAATGATCTCGTCATTTTTGAAATTACTTGAAAACGGCTAGGAATTAGAGAAAACCATCAACATGAAAAAGTTTCGCATTTTCCATAGCTTTTCAACGGTATATTATCAGCGAAAATACGTTTTCAGCCATTTTAAAAATTGACATAAAACCGCAATGAATTAGGAGAAATAATAGTACCAAAAAGTTCCGCATTTCCTCAAGCTTTCCAACGCCATATCATTTGCTGCATTCAGACGTAAGGTTAAAAAATTAGCTCGAAAATATGAACTCGGTGGAACCTGTACCGTTTTCCAAATTAATTTTAAACCATTCAAATTAGAAAAAACTTTCAACAAGAGAAAGTAGCGCATTTTCATAAGCTTGCCAACGCCATATCTTTCCCTCAATTGGATAGGCCGTTTAGAAATGACATCGAAAATACGAACTCAGCTGTTCGGTTTGCGAAATTTTATGATTTTCCAAATTACTCTTTAACCATAGGAAATTAGAGAAAACTTTCAACATGTGGAAGGAGCGGTTTTATAGCAGCTTTCCAATGCCATATTATTTGCCTCATTCCAATAAACGGTTTAGAAATGCGATCGAAAATCCGATTCATGTTTTTTTGTATGAAGAAAACACGGTTTTCAAAACTGCTCTTAAACAACTTACATTTTGCCAAAAATTTAACTTGGGTCATGATACTGGTGTCCATATCTTTCAAACGGTATATCGCAAGCCCATTTGGGCAATGTTGACGGAAGCTCAACCTAGCACTGGGAGAAGTTCAGGTCGAACAACTCATGTAGTAAAATTACAAAAAAACGCAATTTCATCACGACCCGAGAGCAAAATCCGCCAAAGAACGAGATTCCTATTTAAAATGGGTATTTAGTTGTTAAAAATGTTTCTAGATTACACTAACATCATATAGAACACGACTAACCAGAATAACTCGTGCGGGGAGACACTGTCGCGAAGATAGCCCAAAGGTCGGGTTCCTAGAGAGGGAAGTTCAGGCGTGTAACTCGGCAAGTTCATGTTGTGATCAGAATAATATTCTGATCCCGTGATCAGAATAGTGTTTATGTGTGTGTGTGTATACATAAACACTATATATATACATGTTATTCTTTTGTAGTCAGAGAAAATCACACGGCTTATTAGTAGCAATCATCCGTGTTATTATTGTTCTTCGCACACATTTCTAATGACGGACCTGTTTGCCACGTATCACACACATCTTTTTGATTTGAACCATTTCCATTGTATTTCCTAACCACACACGGGTCATCCTAGTGAACCGTATGTTGTATATCGCACACACCTTCATCTGGCTGCCTGTTTCTTTTGTTCTTCCTCATCACAAATAGTTCATCCGAGTGAACCATATGCTATATATCGCACACGCCTTCATCTGGCTGCCCATTTCTTTTGTTCCGCCTCATCGCAAACAGTTCATTGAACTGAAATGTATGCCCTACATCGCACACGCAATTAAAATCAGAACCATGTTTGATGCATCCATCATTGCAAACATTTTGCACCATTTTGACGGGTTTTTACACCATCATTTGCGAGTATGGCATCGGCGCATTGCACATAGTTTCGTCGAAGGGTCTCTGATCGTAGTGTCGCGTTTGGACCATCCTGCAATAGTGCTCTTCCCAAATGACGGCGAGAAGGGATCCCACAACGGCCAAATTTGAAGGGAGACAACTAGTACATGCTATCCTGACAAAAGTAGTCTTCATTTGCAAAAGCCTCTAGTGGTGACGCCACGGTGGGCTCAGCGATGACCTCCATCCTGCCGTCCTGGTGGTCTTGGTCTTGTTGCACCGAAATGGAAACCTTTGCTTGATTCCTCGGGACTCTGCGCTTGCGCTTGCCTCCTTAGCACCAAAGAGGAAACTAGTACACTGCGCCCGCTGGCGCAGGCCTGGCCTTGGTCTTCATGGCTCATGTCATCTGAACCTCGTGACCAGAATGACAACACTAAGTACGCTTCGACTAGGTGGGTCCCGACTATCAGTCACTTCCTTGCGTGCGAAGATGTAGCTGGTGGGTCCCAGCAGTCAGCGGGGCGAATCATTTTGTTCCCGTAATATGGACGCACTTCCTTGCGTGCGAAGATGTAGCTGGTGGGTCCCAGCAGTCAGGGGGAAATGTTTTTTTGCGAAATACGGTGGCCCGTCCGGTGGGTCCCTGCTGTCAGGTGGAGGTATAATTATTTTGCGTGTAATAAGGAGGCACTTCCTTGCTGCGGCCATGGACCCAGCTCTCAGCCTCTCCACGTACATTACTCTTTCGATGGAAGTCGTTTGTTGACCACATTGACCACGCTGTGCCGAGAGCACCAAGGCGGTGGACGATAGCGAGGCCTAGGAAGGGGACGAGGCGGAGCCGGGGAAGACGCGGTAGTGGATGCCCACGCGGAGAGGAGTATGAGGGTTCACTGGTTCGGCTGCGGTGTGAGGCTGCTGTCGCCAGAGAATAACATGAGGTGTGGGTGAGTATAGAGGGATGGCATGGCCAACAGTGGTAGCATAGCCGGACATGGGAGGCAGGAGCAGGAGGCACGGCCGACAATTGTTTGGGCGGCTAGAGCAAGAAGACCAGAGGTTGAAGAAGCACTAGGGCCGTTGGATGGACATCGTATGGTCACTCGAGCTAGAATCGTTCATATTGACTAAGTTGACAAAGCCCTCCGTCCCTGTCATCTTAGTAGGCCCACAAGTCAGCCTCCCACTATGGTGGGTCCCAGCTAGCAGGGGGAGTGTTCATTTTTTGTGTGTAATAACGAGGCACTTCCTTGCATGCGAAGATATAGCTGGTGGGTCCGACCTATCAGCGGGGGAACGTTTTTTTGCGAAATACAAAGGCCCTTCCAGTGGGTCCCAGCTATCAGGTGGAGGAATCATTATTTTGCATGTAATAAGGAGGTATTTCCTTGCGTGCGGCCATGGACCCAGCTGTTAGCCTCTCCACGTACAATCCGCTTCCGATGCATGTCGTTTGTTGACCACGTTGACCACGCCGTGCCGAGAGCACCAGGGGGTGGACGACGGCGAGGCCTAGGAAGGGAATGACACGGAGCCAAGGAAGACTCGGTAGTTGTTTCCCACACGGAGGGGAATGCGAGGGTTTACTGGTTCGTCTGTCATCGCCGGAGAATAACAGCAGGTGTGGGTGAGTAGAGGGATGGCTAGGCCACCAATGGGAGAACGATGGGGCGGTGAGGCCTGCATGACAGCATATCTGGCCGCGGGAGGAGGGAGCAGGCAGTCCCGCCGGTGCTTGTTTGAGCGGCTGGAGCAGGAAGAGCAGAGATTGAAGAAGCACGACGACCGTTGGATGGACATCCAACAGTTACTACTCTCGTGTGTTGACTAAGTTGACATGGCGTTGCGTGTGCGTCAACCTTATTTTTTAGGAAAGCATACACGTCAACCTGTAGTAGGCGCACAAGTCAGCCTCAAATCTGTGGAAAACAACATACAACCCATCTGCCATTATTTCTAATAATTTACAGCCCATTTGCCAATTCTTAAGAATTTTTTTGAGCCCATCTTCTTTTTGTTAGCATTACACCCCATATTGTGACCATGGTTAAAAATTATACGAAATTTTGCATATTTTGGTGCGGTCAACTGTTTTTAATCCCGAAATATCGAGTCACATTCAAACTATTTTGAAAAATAATTTATATAAATATAAAATCCAAATAATTGTCCACGCATAAAAATCAATGGAATTTAACATCTTGTAATGAAAAAAAATTGAAACTAATTCCCGGTTTGATGTGTTTTAAAAATGTACAGCCCATTTCTGGGCAAACTGAATGAAACTCTCCTCGTCTTGAAAGATTTGCGGCCCAGCAGGGCTGATAAAGCAAGTAGGCCTTGTTTGTGTATTTCTTTAAAAAATAGAACTGGGCTAGCCATTTTCAGCAAGAAAAAAACACAATTGGGCTCATGATGTGGTAAACATAAATAAAACCCTGGCTAGACAGGCTACAGCCCCCGCACAATCCCGTTGTTACCCTGATCCGTCGCTAAAACTAGTATAAATAACAACTGCTTGTTCCTCAAAAAAGTAAATAACAACTGCACGACCTGCTGGGTCCCTGGTGTCAGCCGCTCGTTGTGTAATTCTCTCGTTTATTGACTACATTGACAATGGCGTGAGCCCCAGATGTCCAACCATTAGGAGGAACCATTTTTTGGGATTATAATGACGAGGCACTTGCTTGCGTACTGCCATGACGCTGGTGGGTCCCTACTGTCATCCTCTCCACGTACAGTCATATCCTTGTTCCTCTCGGTTGTTGACGACGTTGACAATGCAAGAGGGCGGTGCACCGCGCACGGTGAGCAAACCAAGGCCGAGACGACGGTGAGGCCTCAGATAGAACAAACTGGAGCCATGCAAGATGCGTTGGTCCAGTCGCACGCGGAGGGGAGTACGAGGGTTGACTGGTTCGGGTGCGGGTGCGTGTTGGGGCTGACGTCGCCAGAGAATAACAGGACGAGTGGGGGAATAGAGGAAGGGACTGGCCAACGTTGGAGGGTACGGTAGGGCGGCAGAGGCACAGCCAGCCATGGGAGGCGGGAGCAGGCGAAGCCGACGGGGTGGTTTGGTTTGGGCGGCTGGAGGAAGAAGACAAGAGATAGAAGATACACGACAGATGTTGGATGTCAATCCAACGGCTGGTAGGCATAATTTTTTTTTGACTAGCTAGTAAGTCGACACCACCTTGGATAGGCTATTTCCTGTGGGTCCCAAATGTCAGAATCCAAATCTGTCACGGTCATGTAGCCTTTCCTATGAAAATTTACAACCCATTTGGTGTGCTAGTTTGAAATAAGTTTGTGGGTGCTGATGGGGGCTAATCACTTGGCTTCTGTAATGCACAGTGAGCTCAAGCAGCCGGCGAGAGTGATGTTATTTCCCTTGGTCGGGATTTGTTATAATACTTCACCCTAAATTAAACGAATGGCAAGCCATTTTCCTTGTTTTAAAGAAAATATGACAGTCACAGCCGAGTTGAAAAGAGCAAGAACATCCAACTCCAGCTTACAAACTGTACAAAAGCACAAGGGTTAATTGTTCATCAGGTTTAGACAAAACCCAGGTTGAAAAGGGCAACAACATCTAACTCAAGCACTGTTTTCGGCAGTCACAATCAAATGGATCGGTCAGGTCCATAGAATGAACATCTCGGGTCGTAAAATTTACTGGATTATGACCACAATATGTTGTAAATAGAAGCTCGACACGTTCAAAAGCTCTTTTGCCCACCTGAAACTCCTTTTTTTGCTCTTCGACATACCCATCTGTCAAAACCATGCTGCTGACAAACTTAAGCCTCATGGACAATAGTAACCTCGCATTCAGCAGGAAGAATGTGACAAATCTAGTGTTTGCATGGTTGGCTACATATCGTTCTAGCATTATTGTCTTCAATCGAATGTCATGAGAAGTGAAAAAATCCCGGTGCTTACGAATCCACTGATTGGTTATAACTTTCTTACCCCGTCCTGTCGCCTAAATAGACATGAAGATTGAAAACATTTAAGGTCTAAAAAAAGAGTGTGGAAAGAGCAACAACTGAACGGTTAATTCTAGTACACTGTATGCAGGCTTCCAATGTGCGTGAAATTATCACCTTTATATACAACTTCTCCAGACATGGAAAGCATTGCAGCAAGACAATAATCTTGTTCAGATCAAAACTATTCATTTGGATATATAAGATCTTGACAGAATCCAGTACCATTGATAGGCTATCAATGGAGAAACTCTTCATTGAGCATACAACATAATATTAGTACAAAATGTGTACTCCGAGATGATATATAACTTATGCGCAGAAATTTAAAATGCAGCTTATGGTTACAAGTGTAGATGATAATATAAAGTACCTGAAGAACTATGGAGCCAAACACCATATTTAAATGAGCACAAAGATCATGTATTACACCCAAGGTCTCCTGTTTAGGCGCAAAGAGGACGGTTATTTGCGACGGTGAATAACTAGAATCTGTTAGAGTATTATATATATATAAACATGAAGATTATTCTGATCACGGGATCAGAATAATATTCTGATCACAACCTGACCGGCCCCGCTAGTAGTACGTTGAACTTCCCTGTGAACTAGGTTGAACTTCCGCCAACATTGCCGAAATGGGGCTTGCGATATACCGTTGGAAAGCTATGGACACCAATATCATGACCCAACTTAATTTTTTGGCAAAATATAAGCGGTTTAAGAGCAGTTTTGAAAACTGTTTTTTCTTCGCACAAAAAACGTGAATCGTATTTTTGATCACATTTCTAAATCGTTTATCGGAATGAGGCAAATAATATGGCGTTGGAAAGCTGCTGTAAATCCGATCCTTCCACATGTTGAAAGTTTTCTCTAATTCCTTATGGTTAAATAGTAATTTGGAAAATCATAAAATTTCACAAACCGAACAACAGAGTTCGTATTTTCGATGTCATTTCTAAACGGCTAATCCAATTGAGGCATTGGAAATCTTATGAAAATGCGCTACTTTTACATATAGAAAGTCTTTTCTAATTTTAAACGGTTTAAGAGTAATTTATAAAATGGTACAAGTTCCACCGAGTTCGTATTTACGATCTATTTGTTTTAACCGTATGTCTGAATGCAGCGAATGATATGGCGTCGGAAATCTTGAGGAAATATGAATTTTTTTGGTATATATTGTTTCTCCCAATTCCTTACTGTTTTAAGTCAATTTTAAAATGGCTAAAAATGTATTTTCGCCGTAATTTCTACAAACTTTACCGGAATGGGGCAAATAATATACCATTGAAAAGCTAAGGAAAATGCGAAACTCTTTCATGTTGATGGTTTTCTGTGATTCCTAGACGCTTTCAAGTAATTTCGAAAATGGAGAGATCATTTGTTCTGCCTTTATCACGAAACAGATTTTTCAAAAATGCACCGCGTGAAGAACCTGAACTTCTCGGCATGTCTACTTGAACTTCACTCTGTTTTTCACGTGTTTTTTTGCTCGTAGATCTTCATCCACTGCTCGTAACTCTCCATCCACTCACCGAAATTGAGCAAGTGATATACCAACGGAAAGCTGTTGTAAACACACAACTTTTCCGTGTTGATCATTTTTTCATACTCGCGACAATTTTAAAAGTTTTTCATCTGATATTCATTCAGTGTAGTAGGTGAACTTCCTGTTGTTTTCACGTTGAACTTCTGTGGTGTATTTTTCATTTGTAATTTTCTCATCAATTCGTCATTGTTACACAAATGATATTTCTTTTGTACAAACCTCTCTCACAATAAAATTTTTCAACTTTCTCCGACCCGAGTTACACGCCTGAACTTCCCTCTCTAGGAACCCGACCTTCGGGCTATCTTCGCGACAGTGTCTCCCCGCATGAATTATTCTGGTTAGTCGTGTTCTATATGATCTTAGTGTAATCTAGAAACATTTTTAACAACTAAATACCCATTTTAAATAGGAATCTCGTTCGTTGGCGGATTTTGCTCTCGGGTCGTGATGAAATTGCGTTTTTTGTAATTTTACTACATGAGTTGTTCGACCTGAACTTCTCCCAGTGCTAGGTTGAGCTTCCGTCAACATTGCCCAAATGGGCTTGCGATATACCGTTGGAAAGCTATGGACACCAGTATCATGACCCAAGTTGAATTTTTGGCAAATTGTAAGCGGTTTAAGAGCAGTTTTGAAAACCGTTTTTTCATCACACAAAAAACGTGAATCGTATTTTTGATCACATTTCTAAATCGTTTATCGGAATGAGGCAAATAATATGGCGTTGGAAAGCTGCTGTAAATCCGATCCTTCCACATGTTGAAAGTTTTCTCTAATTTCCTATGGTTAAAGAGTAATTTGGAAAATCGTAAAATTTCGCAAACCGAACAGCTGAGTTCGTATTTTCGATGTCATTTCTAAACGGCCAATCCAATTGAGGGAAATGATATGGCGTTGGCAAGCTTATGAAAATGCGCTACTTTCTCTTGTTGAAAGTTTTTTCTAATATTGAATGGTTTAAAATTAATTTATAAAATGGTACAAGTTCCACCGAGTTCGTATTTACGATCTATTTGTTTTAACCGTATGTCTGAATGCAGCGAATGATATGGCGTCGGAAATCTTGAGGAAATATGAATTTTTTTGGTATATATTGTTTCTCCCAATTCCTTACTGTTTTAAGTCAATTTTAAAATGGCTAAAAATGTATTTTCGCCGTAATTTCTACAAACTTTACCGGAATGGGGCAAATAATATACCATTGAAAAGCTAAGGAAAATGCGAAACTCTTTCATGTTGATGGTTTTCTGTGATTCCTAGACGCTTTCAAGTAATTTCGAAAATGGAGAGATCATTTGTTCTGCCTTTATCACGAAACAGATTTTTCAAAAATGCACCGCGTGAAGAACCTGAACTTCTCGGCATGTCTACTTGAACTTCACTCTGTTTTTCACGTGTTTTTTTGCTCGTAGATCTTCATCCACTGCTCGTAACTCTCCATCCACTCACCGAAATTGAGCAAGTGATATACCAACGGAAAGCTGTTGTAAACACACAACTTTTCCGTGTTGATCATTTTTTCATACTCGCGACAATTTTAAAAGTTTTTCATCTGATATTCATTCAGTGTAGTAGGTGAACTTCCTGTTGTTTTCACGTTGAACTTCTGTGGTGTATTTTTCATTTGTAATTTTCTCATCAATTCGTCATTGTTACACAAATGATATTTCTTTTGTACAAACCTCTCTCACAATAATTTTTTTAACTCTCTCCGACGGAAGACTTGAACTTATAACAACAAAAAAATTAGCCTTTGCTTTTTTATTCTTTTTTTAAAAACAAAATGACACCGTGTAGTACGTGAACTTCTGGCAGTTATCAATGTGAACTTCTCTCGGTTACGTGAATATTCTGAGTTTTTTTATGAATTTTTATTCTGATTTTTTAATCCTTTTTTATGAATATTGAAGTTCTATTTTTAAAAGTTGAATTTCTTGTTATTTTATTTTTGAACTTCTTGTTTCCATTCTTTAATAACGGGGAAAAATCTGAGTTATCTATAATCACCGAACTTCTCCATCTTTTTAGTATGGACATCCTGGTTTTATTTCCTAATTTTATTTCATGAAATTTTGAAGCACTCTAGTTTTAAAGTTGAACTTCTTGTTATTTTGTTTTTGAACTTCTTGTTTCCATTCTTTAATAACGAGGAAATCTCAGTTTTCTATAATCATCGAACTTCTCCATCTTTTTAATATGGACTTCCTAGTTTTTTCCTTAATCCTTTTTTATGAATAAAAATATTTTAAGACACCAAAACAACATTTGTTGTGTGTGTTTTTGCGTTGTTTTGGACATCAACCTGCGTCATCTTCAGAAATTGTACTTCTCCTTTTCTTTTTGTTTTCTGTCAACGTTGGTTTACACGTTGAACCGCGTCATCTTTAGAAATTGAACTTCTCCCTTTATTTTTGTTTTTCTGCATGTTTAAATTTATTTTGAACTTGCTGAGATAACACACTTAACCTTGTCGAACACAATATTTTGACCTTCACAAAACATAAATTAAAGCCAAAATTTTGACCTACAGAGCATGTACAATTTTCTCCACTTTTTCAAGAATAAATGCTGAATTGCCCCGTTAGTTTGACATGAACTTCTGCTGCCCATTTTCAAACGTCTGTTTGATTTTTCTTTTTCAAAAACATATTGAGCCTTTTATTATGTTTTGTGGCAAGTAGCACGGTCATTTTTGTGTTCCTGTAGAAAAGCATTTGTGTTTGTCCTACTACTAATTTTTCACTCGACCTATGGAGAGAGGGCAACATCAGCACATGAGACTATGGAGAGAAAGAAAGAGCTTCAGCCACACATCGGCACATGCCCAAAAGCTACGTGCACACCGGAGTCGGAGTAGGAGATCACTGTTGGCTTTGAGGTAGCTAGATGCAGGAGTTCAACGGCATCGAGGGGCTGCAACGAACTGCTGCACCGCCCGCTCGAGCCACCTCCGCGCGACCTCCCATTAAGTTCTGTGCAGTTCAATCAGTCGAGACGGTTTAGGTTCAGTTAACAAAACTACAGAAAGAAGAGAAGAAATGCATCATTTCTGTACAGAAGAAACACGAAATCCGGCAACCACTAGTCAAGGTCGGCAACATCCGCTGCTAGATCTTATTCCTTTCTTATGCCTCACTGAATTTCACATGTCCAAATGGACTTCACTACACTGTCTCATCTTCATCATACACCTCGTACATCTAAACCCAAAAGGCTAATCGACCATAACAGCGGTGTGTCGTCATCGGAAACAGAGGAGGCAGATTGGTGTGTCCTTGTCGTCACTGCAACACACACAATGAGGCATTTTAGTCAAGTTAAAATACCACTTTAGTACCCTGCTAGCCATGTTTGTAGCAAACACTGCACCCTACTAAATTGGTTCATCAACACATTAGCCTGCTGACCTACTATTTTTATTGTACAGATTCATAAGCATCACCTACTATTTTTTTCAATGCACAAATTTGGTTCATTAACACATTGGCTGCTGAAAATCAAACATTTGGACTGTAGTGGCGCCATATAATTCCGAAAGTAAGATTTTGTTTAAGATGTGTGCACACGCACGACAACTTGCCATGACAGTGGAAGATGAGTTGCACTAGCATTAATCAAGTTGGCCTGCTGAAAATTGACACAGTGGAGCAGCCATGCTAATTACTGCTAACAATTGTTAGCCATACTAATTACTAAATGGTCAAGCACAATCGACCATGTGCAGCCGTACTATTTCTTTAGTGGAATATAAACACAAGCAGCTTAGAAGCATACTTTTGGTTCTTACTGGATGACCTACAGAGCATGTAGAGAAAGATTTAGGGAAAGGACTAATCAATATTGACCTTGAGCGACCGTCTCAACAATAAATCCAAAAGTGGCAGCAACGTATATATATCACGACGTTGCACCTCAAGGGAGACCACACCCTCGTGTTGAATAGCATCCCAGCAACAGCAAGATCATCACCAGCTCAAAGACCGACTATCTTCCCCGTAAATGGCGACAAGCACCAGGATCAACACCTACAGGAAAGAGGTGGACGATCAGAGGCATAACAACAAGCTCAGCTTCATAGCTCAATTTTCTTCCCATGGACCGCTATTTGAAATCAAGACAACTATGTTTATAGCTTCAAAGATAGCTTCAAGCAATCCCCTTGAAATGAAAGTGAACCAAGTAGTAGTAACACTCCAACACCCCGCCAACGCCAAACAATTCCTAACCTTTTAGTACTAACCAAAACCTATTTTGTATTTTTTCTCTGTTCATTTTTTATCAGTAAGACACATTCTTCCCAAAATCCAATGACTGAACTCTCCAGACTATAATCTTTGAACTTCCAAAGAATTCCTAATCTATTTAGTGCTGACCCAAAAATACGTACTTATTTTAGGTGCATGGAAACAGAGAAGTTCACACTTATATTGCAAAAAAATCTTTTTTTAGAGTGGACACTTATAAGACGTGGAGCATCACACAAAAAATGCCAATGGTTTGTGGCTGCTTGAACTACAACAAGAATCAAACAGGGGGATGAATCTACATGAGATATTTTTGTAGCATGTTCAGTACATGGAGATCCCAGTATACATAAATCTTTTCAGGCAAATGGCAACTCGCGACATGTGGAAACAAAAACAAAGTCGTAGCTGAATGCATGCCACCTTGTTAGCCACATACACAGGCGAGCTAAAGCTGAAGTAGCTAACAAATTAGAACTTTGAATGACAAAAAGTTAACAGGAAATTGCTCTCACAAGAATTCTCCCTTACCGGATTCAGCAGAAGTTGAACTGGATGGTGGGGAGCAGGATCCGGGGTGCTGTGTTCATGAACGGCCGTCGGCTCCATCGTTGAACGGCCCAGGGCTCCATAGTTGAATGGCTCTGGGCTGCGTTGGGAGAACTCAGGGTGGTGATGCAGATCTAGTCAGGGAGAGGGTGCTCTCCACTACCCTGAAGAAAATGCGCGGAAATAAAAAACACACACGCAGGGATACATGCAGCCAGACGTCCACCAACACAAAATTTCAGTAACAATAACAACATCCAAAAGCAATTTGCTGAATCATGTTGCAGCATCTTCTCTAAGAAACAGAGTGTCCAGTGATCATGTGAGTATACAGGGGAAGTTGGACTGCTCCACACCTCGTCCCTCCTAGAGCTGGTCGATCGACATTTGAAGATAGAATCAGTGATCTTCTGAACATAAACCATAGTACGCAATTTCTAGCAAGATGAAAACAGCAAATGCTTCACATTGCTCTGGATCCATTGCCCATTTAGGCGAGTGTTCATTCAGAACTTCAGATTATCGGATCAAAAATGTGAAAAATAATAATAACAAGCTAATTGATCGATTGATTACGTACTGGTAGGCTGGTAGCTGAGCTCCTTCTTGTTGGAGTAGAGCCCGCAAGGACGGTTGCGGAACGTGGCCTCATGCCCGGCGCGGCGGACGTACGGCAGGTACTCATCGACGACGAGCTGGCGGTGCCGCTCATAGAACCTGAGGCGGCGGCACCGCGCCGATGCCCGCCACGTCGTCTTCTCCTACGCCACCGTCGACCACGACATGGTGACGCCCTTGAAGTCGATCGCCACCTACTGCCCCTCCCAGAGGCTGAGCATGAAGCCGTGGCCCTCTGCAGCGCCCTCCGCGCGGAGCTCCCGCGCCTCCCGCGAGCACACCACGCTCAGGTACACCAGCACCTTCGCGTACGCGTCGCTTGACTTCACGTTGCCCGAACAGAGTA
The DNA here is from genome assembly GCF_003073215.2 of Triticum urartu. NCBI lineage: Eukaryota > Viridiplantae > Streptophyta > Magnoliopsida > Poales > Poaceae > Triticum > Triticum urartu. Next base: position 376,545,488 of record NC_053023.1, on the reverse strand, counting down.
CACGGGCGGGCTTGAGCACGGGATGCAGGCAAAGCTTGGGGGCATGGTTGCGCTGGCGGGACGGGGGACGGCGCGGCGGCGGGTTGCGGGACGCAGGGCGGCGGCGGTGGATCGGGAGAAGTTCTTCGGCGGCGACGCGATGCCGTGAGGAGGAGTGTGCAGAGGGGATCGGGAGAGGGTAGGGGAGGGAGTCGTGGGAAGTGGGTGGGGTGGGTTTTTTTCTTTAACCGATCGGGTGGGTTTCTCGGGAGTTCAGGAACGCCTCTTCGGGCCTATATAGGGCATGCCATGATCCAAATAGTTATTCTAATCCTGGGATTAGAATAGTGCTACTCTATATATATAACCATGTAACCTTTCGTATTTACCCTATTATGTAAGGGGTTTCCTACATATATTCCACACCTGTACATGTGTATATACTGGCCTATGGCCTCCTGGAAATACAAGTTGCATATTTCCTAATATGGTATTAGATCTAGGTCAATTTTTTTGCACGCTACAACTCGTGCTATTGATCTCTGTGGTCGTCGTCGCTGCCTTTTTCTGTCCACCGTAGCAGCCGGTCAACCCAAGGCCACTCCTCTCCTTCCCTACAGCCGCCGTTCAACTCCTTCCCGTCCAGATCACGCTTGCTCCAGATCCTATCATGCTAGCTCCAGGTCCTGCCCGTGATCGCTCCAAATCAAGTCAGCACAGGAGCCTTCGCCCGCGATCGATCTTCCGCAGCCGGCTTGGTTTTTCGCCGCCCCTCATCGGATCCATCCGCCTCTCACCGGAACAGGCCGCCAGTCGCCGGTCTTCGTCGCCTGCGTCCGATCCGACCGTCCCTCGCTGGATTTTGCCCCTGCTGCTAGCTCTAGTCCCATCCATCTACTGCCGCCGCGAGCGCTGACTGCGGTTGGTCATCAGGCCCCTCTTTCTGTACTGTTGTCTTCCCGGTGATTGTCAAAAAAAGTCTACACCATCAGGCTATGTCGCAGTTCCTTGATGTCCGGTGATCTTTGATGGCACCAACTACATAGAGTTTGTTGGCTTCATGCGCATTCATATGCGTGGCATTCGTCTTTGTGGCGTTCTTTCTGGCGAGGTCCATTGTCCGCCATGTCCGATTCCACCTGTGGCCCCTACTCCGCCGACGCCACCGATTCTTGCTGCCGATGCTGAATAAGCTGCAAAGGATGCAGCTAAGCTTGTAGATGACACTGCCATCCATGCTTATGATGCACAGGTTTTGACTTATGAGGAGGCTCTTCAGACTTATCATGAGGCTCTTTCTTCTTACACTCAGTGGGTTGATGAGGATGCCCGTGCCGCAGCTGTTCTCACTGCTAGTGTTCTGCCTCAGTTTGCCTCTGAGTTCTTGGGGCTCTCTACCGTATCTGAGATGTGGACCCGTCACCGTCAGCACTATTAGCCCTCTGGTGATGCCTTATATCTGTCTGTGGTCTGGCAGGAACATGCTCTTTAGTAGGGTGACTCCAGTGTTGATGATTTCTATGCTCAAAGTCCTGCTATCTGGCGTCAGCTTGATTCTCTCCGCACTTCTGGTTGTCATACTTGTCTGTGTTGCCAGGCTATGCGGGCTGATTTGGAGTTTCATTGTGTCTACGAGTTCCTATCTCGGCTCCGTAAGGAGTTTGAGCCCCGGCGTGCTCAGTTGTTTGCTCGTGGTCATATCTCCCTCATGGAGGCGCTTTCTGAGATTCATGCTGAGGAGACTCGCCTATGTGGTGCTGGTCTACTTGAGGTTCCCTCTGTGCTCGCTGCTCGAGTCCCTGTTATGTCACCTACTGCACTGACTCCATCCCGCTCCAGTGCTCCTCCGCTCTTGCCTACTCCTACAGGCGGCCAGGGTCGGTCTCATCCTCACTGCGACTACTGCAATATGGATGGTCATGTTGAGTATCAGTGCTTCCAGAAGAAGAAACACCTGCGTAAGGCACGATCATCAGCTTCAGGGACTTCTTCTACTTCGACATCTTCCACCACCGCCTTGACTGAGCAGGATATTCTGCGACTTAAGCGTCTACTTGCCGCTTCAGGTTCTCCTTCGACGGGTACTGCAATTTCTATGACTGATGCTTTCCGCACTGAGAAACCACCCTCTACATAGTCAGGTACATCCTCGTGGGTTCTGGACTCCGGAGCTTCTTTTCATATGTCTTCTCATTCTTCAACTTTGTCCTCTCTTAAATCGCTTGATTTTCCTGTTCATGTACTCACTGCCGATGGTACTCCTCTTTCTGTTGCTAGTCCAGGCAATCTTACTACACCTTCTTACTCTGTTCCTGATGTTGCTCATGTTCCTTGACTTATCATGAATTTTTTTTTCTACTGGTCAACTTACTGATTCTGGTTGTCGCGTCATGCTTGACGTTGACCCTTGTTCTATTTAGGATCGTCGAACGCACACTTTGGTTGGGGCTGGCCCTCGCCGCCGTGATTTTCAGGGTCTTTGGGAGCTAGACGGGCTTCATGTTCCTTCCGCTGCTACCACTATCGCCAGTCCATCTGCTTTTGTCGCTTCAGCTACCGGCTCCTTCCAGCAGTGGCATCATCGACTTGGTCATCTTTGTGGGTCTCGCTTGTCGTCATTAGTTCGTCGAGGTATTTTGGGGTCTGTCTCAGGAGATGTCTCTTTAGAGTGTTAGGGTTGTAGACTAGGAAAACAGATTCGGTTATCTTATCCTACTAGTGAATCGGTGTCTCAGCGTCCTTTTGATTTAGTCCATTCTGATGTATGGGGTCCGGCTCCCTTCACTTCGAAAGGGGCCATCGATACTATATTATTTTCATAGATGATTTCTCTCGTTACACTTGGCTTTATTTTATGACTTCTCGCAGTGAGGTTCTTTCCATCTATAAGCGTTTTGCTACCATGGTTCACACTCAATTCTCTTCGCCTATTCGTGTGTTCCGTGCTGACTCCGCTCGCGAGTATATTTCCAAGATCTTGCGTGGTGTTCTTTCTAAGCAGGGCACTCTTCCTCGGTTCTCTTTTCCTGGTGCTCATGCTCAGAATGGCGTGGCTAAGTGAAAGCATCGCCACCTTCTTGAGATGGCTCGTGCATTTATGATCGCCGCTTCTCTTCACCTCATCTTTGGGCCTAGGCTATCTTCACCTCCACCTATCTCATTAACCTTCAGCCGTCCTCTGCTCTCCAGGGTGGTGTTCCTTTCGAGCGTCTCTTTGATCGTTCTCCTAATTATTCACTACTAGGAAAATGCTTATACATAGAAGTTTACCAGTAGCGTTTGTTTGTGTCCCCATGCTACTAGTAATTACTAGTAGCGCTGAGTACAAAGCGTGCTACTGGTATGGTTTAGCAGCAGCGTTGGTTTCTTTTGGGCACGCTACTGATAAGTGTGTCACACCACACCATCAGATAAAAAATATTAACAGCAGGGCTCCCCCTTGAGCAGGTTGGCCACGGGTGCCGGCACGGCAAAGCGCACCGTGTGGAGGGACTGGAGCAAGGCGACGTGGGCTGGAAGAGGAGGGAGGGGGAGACGCGCCGCCGCAGCCTTTGATGAAGGCACTGCGGCTCCAGCCGTGGCCGGAGCGTCGGGTGCTAGCGCACGCCTTGGGGTTCCATGCGGCGAACGCGCTGCTGGTGTGCGCCTACTTCAACCCCAACGAGCACTGGCAGTGCCTCGAGGTCGCCCACCACGTCGCCTTCGGGTAAGCTCGCCGCTGCTCTCTCCCGGCCCATGCCCCATTCCGCGGGTGCTAGCTAGTCCAGCAGGATCGGGATTGGACTACCCTGTCCCCATTCAGCACCGCGAGACAGTCCCGTAAAGCTATGGGACGCCCTGTCCTCTCGCTCATCTTGAAGTTTCGATGCTAGATTGCTGCCGCATTGGATGATTTTGGCTGCTGCTTTTGCAGGTACGGCCACCTCACCTGGGAGTGGAAGCGGGGCCTTCGAGGTTACCTCCACCCGCTGATCTTCGCTGCCCTTTACAAGTTTTTGGCATTTCTTCACCTCGATCCCCTTGGTTCATGGTAATTACCAGTACCGATACATTTTTATTATGTCTATTTCTATAGAATTTGCATCCCAGTTAGGCTCTTAAGGTTTATAAGCATATACCTAGAATTCTGTACTATGCAATTCATTACTACCAAACATGGAAATATAAGGAACTGGTGGAAGTTCAAAGTTCCAGCAGTGTCTTAAAACAATTTGAATGGAAGTTATCTATTACGTAGAAGATAGTCCTGGAGGCATAAGCATTCCCGCAAGAAGAGAAAAAAGAACTTAACATGCTGATAGCTGAAAATCACGGCTAGAAATCCTCTATGTGATGCATATATGTGTGCTATTAAATTCAATCCTCAGATTTCCTGTCGTCCGGCTTTTGCACAGTTCTACTGACGTCCAGTTTGTGTAAAGTGACTACATAAGTGACCATATTAATTCTTCTTGATTATACATTAACATTGTTCTAAATTCACCTTTTTGTTCCTGGGGCCCATTTGGGAAAGGTTCCATTCGCTGAAGTAGTAGATGGGTTCATGATGATGCCCTTGCCGGCTGATGACTAGTTTGGTCACCACTGTCAGCTTGGTGTTCTAGTTATGCCTGCATTTGTTTGACTGTATATAAGAGGTGTCCGCTGCCGGCAGCTTATGTTGAATAATTGGAACAAGGATCTATGTGCTTTTCCTGGCCAGCTTAGATTCATATTTCTTTGAACTGCAAGTGAAGTGAGGCTTCATTTGAATGTTTTAAACCATTTCGTGCAACCTTGCTGCAGGTTCAATACTTTTTCTGGTTTCAACAACAAGAAGACAACTGCTCACTGCTCTCAACAAGAACCACACAAGCAGATCATCTAACATAACCTGTTTGAGAGAAGGTATGTCGTCCTTTGGTTTCTACTTTAGCTAGTTCTCTTGCTATCAAAGGTTGTATTCAGAATTTCTCCTTTAACTGGAAAATACTACATGATGAATGATTTAATGTATTATGAATTCTTCTAGGTAGTACCAGCAAAGAGCAGACCAAATGATTTCTTCAGGAAAGAGGAAAAGCCCATTAACATCAGAATTCATTTGTCAAGTCTATGAACTGGCAGGTATATACGTTCAGGCTTCAGTTTGTATAGTCACTATGCTCTACCAACTGTAGATTCATGGACTTTGTTATCTTTGAAAACGTGAAAGATATCGAGGTATTGAAGAGACTACTTAGAAAAATGGATAGATAGAAAATTACCGAAAGAATTATGCCTCTAACTCCTTATGTGCTTCTTAGGTGCTGTTTCTTTTTAGGGCTTCCAACACAACAGAATTGCTTCTAATCTTTTGTGTTACATTTTGTCATGGAAGTAGCTATGTGCTGCTTCAGTTTGTAGTTCAGGTGTGCATTATGGCTTAAATAAGAATCTCGGAAAAAATTTGTAGCACATTGGCATCGACATGTACCGCATTGTTTTTCCGTGTCATTCTTCTGAAGAATCTGAAGTTTCTGAATCTCTGTTGGTAATGCTGCAGGCTTGTGGTGGCGATGCTGACGGTCGTCGAGAGGTTCATGGACTGGATGGTGTCGTGGCTGCCGATGGATTCCTTTGTCCGCTGGTGGTGAGGCACGAGCACGACATTGAGGCCTGCTAGAGCTGAGGGTCAGGGCGAGGGATGTGAGGGCGTCACAACTCAAGGTTGCGGTCACCATCGGTCAGGTGTGACTCGCGAGGCTGGTCGGTGTGTTTCATCGCAGCTGCAGGCCACGTGATCAGGTCGGGCAGGCTTCGCACATTGACTAGGCACACAACACTATGTGATAGGAATTATACATGAGTTGCTGCTAGCTACAATGAGAAATTGTGTGATGGTAGATACGACTATTGTTTGATAAAATGGAATTGCTTCATTTTATTTCTTTTTAATTCCTAATAAGTTACTAGTAGCATGGGGAGGAAACTGGGCGCTACTAGTATATAGGATACTAGTAGCGTTTGTAGTTTACCAAAGCTACTACTATTTCATTACTGGTAGCGCGTGTATGTAATAGCAGTAGCGTGGGTGGAACACGCTACTAGCAACTTTTTTAGCTGTAGCGTGGGGTAAAAAATGTGCTACTGCTAAAATTTAGCTGTAGCGTCGTAGCAGTAGCGTGGTATGCAAAAAACCTATGCTATTGGTAGTGTTTTTCCTAGTAGTGATTCGACACTTTGCTTGTTTGGTTGTGTTTGCTATGTTCTTCTTGCCCCTCGCGAACGCACCAAACTGACTGCTCAGTATGTTGAGTGTGTTTTCTTAGGCTATAGTGATGAGCATAAGGGCTATCGTTGTTGGGATCCTATTGGTCGTCGGATGCGTATTTCTCGGGATGTGACTTTTGATGAGTCGCGTCCCTTCTACCCGCGTCCATCTTCCTCGACCTTTTCAGTGGAGGATATCTCTTTCCTCACTTTTCCCGACACACCTATCACTCCAGTTAAGCCATTGCCTCTCCGTCCTGCTCACTCAACTTCTGCATCGCTTGCCGATTTGCCGCCACCATCTCCCACGGTTTCCTCACCTCGCATGTCACCGGATTCTGCACCTTCATCCCCGGTGATTTCTTTGTCTCCACCTCCTGATTCTACCTCAGCTATTCCTCCATGTATTCTTACATCTTTTCCTCGGCATTACACTCGTCGTTCACGTATTGTGGATGCGTCTGCTGATGTGTCATCCTCCTCATCTTAGCCTACCTATGGCTTGCGTCCTCGTCTACTTCCGCCTGTTGATCGCCTTGGTTTTCCAACCGCTGGTGCTGCTGTTCTTGAGTCGACTTCTTATCATGAGGTTGTTGTTCATCTTGAATGGCATTTTGTGATGGCAGAGGATATTGCTGCTCTTGAACGCACTGGTACATGGGATCTTGTTTCTCTTCCTCCAGGTGTCCGTCCCATCACTTGTAAGTGGGTCTACAAGGTTAAGACTCGCTCCGATGGTTCTCTTGAGAATTATCAAGCTCGTCTTGTGGCTCATGGCTTTCAGCAAGAGCATGGTCGTGATTACGACGAGACTTTTTCTCATGTGGCCCACATGACCACTATTCGTACACTTCTTGACGTGGCCTCTGCATGCCACTGGTCGGTATCTCAGCTTGATGTTAAGAATGCCTTTCTTAACGGTGAGCTGCGTGAGGAGGTATACATGCAGCCACCACCTAGGTATTCTGTTCCCGATGGCATGGTATGCCGTCTTCGTCGCTCTCTCTATGGCCTTAAGCAAGCCCATGTGCCTGGTTTGAGCGTTTTGCCTCTGTGATGATTGTCGCATGTTTTTCGGCGAGTGCTCATGATCCAGCATTGTTTGTCCACCTTTCTCCTCGTGGTCGGACTCTTCTTCTTCTCTATGTTGATGACATGATCATCACTGGCAACGACCCTGAGTATATTGCCTTTGTCAAGGACCGTCTTAGTGAGCAGTTTCTTATGTCCGATCTTGGACCTCTTCGCTACTTTCTTGGGATTGAGGTCTCTTCTACCTCTAATGGCTTTTTATATCCCAGGAAAAGTATATACAGGATCTTCTTGCTCGTGCTGCTCTTACTGATGAGCGCATTGTTGAGACTCCCATGGAGCTCAATGTTCACCTCCGTGATACTGATGTGACCCCTTGCCTGACCCGACGCGTTATCGTCATCTTGTTGGGAGTCTTGTCTATCTAGCTGTCACTCGTCCGGATATCTCTTATCCCGTTCGTATTCTGAGTCAGTTTGTCTCCGCTCCCACTTCGGTTCACTATAGTCACCTCCTTCGTGTTCTCCGATATCTTCGGGGCACGATCTCTCACCGTCTATTCTTTCCTCGCTCTAGTTCTTTATAGCTTCAGGCCTATTCGGATGCTACATGGGCTAGTGATCCCTCTGATCGCCATTCACTTACTGCTTACTGTGTTTTTCTTGGTGGTTCTCTCATTGCCTGGAAGACGAAGAAACAGATTGCAGTTTCCCGTTCGAGTGCAGAGGCTGAGTTACGAGTTATGGCTCTTTTGACGGCAGAGGTGACTTGGTTACGGTGGTTACTTCAGGATTTTGGTGTTTCTATTACTACACCTACTTTGCTCTTATCTGACAGTACAGGCGGTATTAGCATTGCGCACGATCATGTGAAGCATGAGCTCACCAAGCATATTGGTGTTGATGCTTTCTATGTGCGCGCTGGTGTGCAGGATCAGGATATTGCTCTTCAGTATGTGCCTTCCGAGTTACAGTTGGCGGATTTTCTGACGAAGGCCCGGACTAGAGCGCAGCATGGCTTCTATCTCTCCAAACTCAATGTTGTTAATCCACCATGAGTTTGAGGGGGGTGTTAGAGTATTATATATATAGCCATGTAACCTTTCATATTTACCCTATTGTATAAGGGGTTTCCTGCATATGTTCCACACCTGTACATGTATATATACTGGCCTGTGGCCTCCTGGAAATACAAGTTGAATATTTCCTAACAGAATCAAGGATCAACCTTTGAAGTGAAGGGGCATCTTGGATGATGAGCTGCCTTCCGTCAAAAGAAATTCCAATTCTTACAAGGTTAGGCGACTTTATTTGGAGATAACCGATTCTAACTGTGAAAACAAGTACCAAGCACTCCAGGGCAGGGCAAGTGGAGTGGATGATGCTGTGCAATGAGGCCTCCGATTACGAACCCACACAAGTGGAAGTTTCTTGAGAAATGGGAGTCGAAGGTTTAGTACCAGATTGTCTGGTAGGTAGCACAGCGCAAATGTGGCGGTGTGGAGAGAGGAGGAAAACCGCAAGATGGACATCGGTGCTAAGGGCATAGGTAGATGCGTTCGGTATCTGGTAGGTGATTTCCAGGGGAATAGTAGAACTCAAGCAGCTGTAGTTCTGTGAATTCAGGGAATTTCAACCAGGCGTCCACCGTGCAGGGCATGGTATGCTTGCTCAGGTAGCATGACGGGATGCAGAGGCTTTGAACGGAGCCCTGGTGGGAGGAGATGATGGCTCTGGGGATTTCAAAATCATTGAAGAGAGATAGCTGACGGCAATCGAGATTAAGGGGCACTGCACGCCATAGAGGGCGCCACCGAATTGAGAGGACTTGGGTGCGGCAGCAATCCTTGGTGGGGAGAAGCGAGATGATCTCCCCAAGGACGGCTTCCGGGAGATCGCTGATGCAGTCCACCCGAGATTCTACGGGTTCCTGGGATCCGGTGGGGGCGGGGTCCCCGCTTCTCCCCGCGCTGCCGGGTGCGGGATCTACAATAGGCATTGCCGCTGGCGGGAGCCTCATTTTCTTGGCGCTGGGGGTCAGCCGACTCCATTTTCCTCGAGAGCGTCGCGTTGCGCTTAAGGATTTGAGCAGAGTAATGAATGACGAGCCTAGTTGTAGTGTGAGTGAAGAAGAAGGGGAGCTGGGGTTTTTCTGTAGTAGTGAGGAAGAAGGGGAGCTAGGGTTTTCTGTAGGAGTGAGGTGAGGAATTTGGGGGTACGAGTGGAGCAAGCTGGCGTGAGGTGGTGGGAGTGAGGAGGAAGAAGAGTACCCAGGTTTTTTTGGGGGCGGTGTGCTGGGTGTGGGTAGCGCCTCTCATTAAGTAAATATATGGGCTTTTGAATTGATTTTATTATTTACTAGGGTGGATGGGCTGTTTTGTCTTGGGCCCAGAGAAACAATTACTACTAGTACAATGGAGACACTCTACACCTACCAGAAAAACAATTACTACTAGTACAGTGGATACACTGCCGCTTCTAGCTCCTCCTAGGTCATCGAAACGTCTCCCTCTACTGAATGTCATTTTACTTTTGTTCACCGACATGCGGGCCATGACGCGCGCGGGCCCAAAATGCCATCCACCAAATTAGAAGGCAGTATGCAGGCAGAGAGTCACCCCGGTCGTAGCGCGGTAGTAAAGAGCCGTCATATCACAAAACCCCACCTCCCCGCAGTCTAGGTTTGACAGACGAAGCAACCATCATTTCACTCTTCGTTGAATCCCCTTCTCCCTCACCGTCTTCAAGAAAGCCAACACTCGCATCTGCCACTATTCTTCTCTCCCAACGAAGGGAAGGTAAGCGGATCTGTGATATTGGTATATTTTCATTCAGAGAAAAAAAGAACTTTTGCAAAGCAGTAACCAATACTCACTCTATTTTTTGTTTCATTGTCATTGTGATTGTGTTTTCCTTTTAGTGGTCTCCTAGTATTCGTCAATTTCATGATGGACCAAGGAGAACCAGGCAAAGATCTGCCGATATTGAAGAAGACGCGGGAGGCTGATCCCCATGAGACAGAGAGCTCCAAGAAGATGGAGGCATCCATCGAGCCGACCCCAGATACGCTCACGGCCACTACTGAGATGGTCAATGCCCCGTTTGAGGTTACAGCCCCCGTGGCACTGTAGGAGCAGTTTTCCCCCTTCAAGGATGTGTCCCCCCCCCCCGCTGAGCTGCCCAAGGTGATTTTATTCTTTGCCGGTCTCGATTGTGGTTTTTCATTTCTAGTTGGGGTGGGCACATCATTTCTAGTTGTGGTGGTGAGGGAGTCCTAGACTAAGGGGTCCTCGGGCGTCCGGCCTGTTAGCCATGGGCCGGACTAATGGGCTGTGAAGATACGAAGACCGAAGACTGCACCCGTGTCCGGATGGGACTCTCCTTGGCGTGGAAGGCAAGCTTGGCGACCGGATGTGTAGATTCCTTTCTTTGTAACCGACCTTGTGTAACCCTAGATCCTTCCGGTGTCTATATAAATCGGAGGACTTAGTTCGGATAGGGCAGATTCATTATCATAGCCATACAAGCTAGACCTCTAGGTTTTAGCCATTACGATCTCGAGGTAGATCAACTCTTGTAATACTCATACTCATCAATATCAATCAAGCAGGACATAGGGTATTACCTCCATACAGAGGGCCTGAACCTGGGTAAACATCATGTCCCTTGCTTCCTGTTACCATCGACCTTAGACGCACAGTTCGGGACCCCCTACCCGAGATCTGTCGGTTTTGACACCGACATTGGTGCTTTCATTGAGAGTTCCACTGTGCTGTCGCCAAAAGGTTTGATGGCCCCTTCAATCGTCAATAATGACGTTGTCCAAGGAGAAACCTTCCTTCCCGGACAAATCTTTGTGTTCGGTGGCTTCGCATTGCGGGCCAATTCGCTTGGCCATCTGGAGAAGATCGAAAGCTACGCCCTCGGCCATCAAGTCAGATTTGGGAGCTTGAACTACGTTGCGGACATCCGTGGAGACTTGATCTTCGCCGGATTCGAGACCGCGACTACCACCCCCGGTCACCCCGATGATCATGACCTAAATCTGTCATCAGACCGCATCCAGGAGATCGCTCTATAACCGCTCTGGCCTTAGAGTCGGAGCGGACTGTGCCATCTGAGGACGGGAGGATAAACCCCACCACGGAGGCCACAGATTCCACGGCGTTGGAGCCGCACATAGACTTAACCTCTCACGACATCTTTGTCACCAAAACTCTAAACTCGTCTTCGGCCGTAAGTTCCGAACCATGTGAGCCCGCGGATGCCGAACTTGATCGTTTATCGATCTTCGAGTTCAGCACCGCAGACGTCTTCCAGCACTCGCCTTTGGGCGATGTGCTAAACTCGCTAAAGAACATGTCCTTGGCAGAGGATTCACAGCCGAACTATATTCGGTTTGAACTAGGGGCTGATGGTGGAGGATTTTGCTTCCCACCCGCCACCCACTTCATCGCCACGGTCAAGGATCTAACCGACACACTTGATTACGACTCCGAGGACATCGACTGTATGGTTGACGATGCCGGAGAAGAAGAGGCCCAGAACCCACCATTCACCGGACGCTGGATGGCCACTTCCTCGTATGATGTATACATGGTGGATGCACCAAAGGAGAACAGCGGCGACGACAAGGAAGATCCAGCTGAGGTTAAACCTTCCGAAATACAATCCAAGCGCCGGTGTTAGCGGCGCCGCTCTAAGTCACGCTGTAGTAAAGACAGCAACACCGGCACAGGAGAAGATAATACTCCAGAAGGTATCGAAGACAATGAAGACCCCATTGAAACAACTAATGAACAAGATGAACGGGAAGATGGGTAGGCTAGCCCTGGCAAGAAGGCCACGCACGAAGACTCAGAGGATGGAAGTTATCTCCCGCTCTCCGAGGATGAGGTGAGCCTCGGCACCGACGATGTCATCGTGCCTGAGGAACCTCTGGAGCAGGAGCTCTTCAAGCGTCGGCTAATCGCCACGTCAAGGAGCCTGAAAAAGAAGCAGCAGCAGCTTCAAGATGACCAAGATCTGCTCAATGATAAATGGACTGATGTCCTAGAAGCCGAAGAATACGGCCTCAAGCGCCCAACCAAAAGCTACCCAAAGCGCAAATTGCTCCCTTAGTTTGACGAGGAGGCACCGGAATACATACCTCAATCGTACAATGCGGCTGACCAACCACCATGTGGTTGGGACAAAATGGCACCTCACGCCGAACACGAGCCAGCACCGCCTCATCGCACGGGCAGAGGTAAATTATCCCACGGCCATACATATGACCTCCGGCAAAACATGAACAATAAAGCAGGACATACTAGATCAATCTACAGATCGCAAGGACGTGCCTCGACACGCGACGACGGCCACCAATTCGGCCGTGACAAACTTAGTCATGCGCGGGCTGAAAACCGCAGACGGACTCCATCAGAGCTACATCACGATACGGCCCGATATAGAGGTGCTGCACACCCTCATTGCTTCACTGATGAGGTCCTGGATCATGAATTCCTAGAAGGATTCAAACCCGTGAATATAGAATCATACGATGGAACCACGGACCCCGCGGTGTGGATCGAAGACTTCATTCTCCACATTCATATGGCCCAAGGCGATGACCTCCACGCCATCAAATACCTCCCTTTAAAACTCAAGGGGGCAGCTCGGCACTGGCTCAACAGTCTGCCTGCAAATTCTATTGGCAGCTGGGAGGACTTGGAAGAGGCCTTCCTCGATAACTTCCAAGGTACATATGTTCGACCTCCAGAAGCTGATGACTTAAGCCATATAGTTCAACAGCCCGGAGAGTCCGCTGGGAAATTCTAGACTAGGTTCTTAACTAAAAAGAACCAAATCGTCGATTGTTCGGATGCCGAAGCCCTAGCAGCCTTCAAACACAGCATTCGCGACAAATGGCTCGCTCGCCACCTCGGCCAAGAAAAGCCAAAATCCATGGCAGCCCTCACGACACTCTTGACCCGCTTTTGGGTGGGCGAGGACAGTTGGTCGGCCCGTAGCAAAAATAATGCAAGCGACGCCGGCACCCCTGAAGCTAACACTAGCAAAGACAAGTCTCGATGCAATAGATACAAGCGTCGAAACAACAATGATAACACCAAGGACACGGCCATCAATGCTGAATTCAGGGGCTCTAAGTCCGGTCAGCAGAAGAAGCCATTCCAAAAGAACAATTCAGGCCCATCCAGCTTGGACCGCATACTTGATCGTCCGTGCTAGATTCATGGCACCCCAGACAAGCCACCCAATCATACAAATAGAGACTGCTGGGTTTTTAAATAGGCTGGCAAATTAAACACCGAGAACAGGGAAAAGGGATCGCAAAGCGAGGACGATGACGAAGAGCCACAGCAACCGAACACGGGGGGACAGAAGAAGTTTCCCCCTCAGGTCAAAACGGTGAACATGATATACGCTACCCACATTCCCAAGAGGGAGCGCAAGCGTGCGCTCAGGGATGTCTACGTGATAGAGCCAGTCGCCCAAAAATTTAATCCATGGTTGTCATGCCCGATCATTTTTGATCGCCGGGATCATCCGACCAGTATCCGTCATGGTGGCTCAGCCGCACTGGTCCTAGACCCAATAATTGATGGGTTCCACCTAACTCGCGTCCTTATGGATGGAGGTAGCAGCCTCAATCTGCTCTATCAGGATACAGCGCGAAAAATGGGTATTAACCCATCTCGGACCAAGCCGAGCAGAACTACCTTCAAAGGAGTCATACCAGGTGTAGAGGCCCGCTGTATGGGCTCAATCACACTAGAGGTTGTCTTCGGATCTCCGGACAACTTCCAAAGCAAGGAGTTAATCTTCGATATCGAACCCTTCCGTGGTGGCTATCACACACTGCTCGGACGATCTGCGTTTGCTCAATTCAACACAGTACCACACTATGCCTATCTCAAGCTCAAGATGCCTGGTCCACATGGCGTCATAACAGTCAACGGAAATACGGAATGCTCCCTCCGTACAGAAGAGCACAGAGATGCCTTAGTAGCAGAAGTACAGAGCGGCCTTCTCAAGCAGAACCTTAATTCGGCTGCCGAGCCCACGGACACCGTTAAGAGGGTCTGAACTACTCTGCAGTAGGAGAGCTTGGCTCGGCAAGAGCTCGACTAGCAACCCAGCCTCCATCTCAGCTCCGATCAAGTGGCGGCATTCGTGCCGCACGTACATAACTACGCACTCAAAATCCCATGGGCATCGACGGAGGCATAGCTAGCTTGTGGTCCATAGTACGGCTCAACCGACATCGGATACACACATACTTTCACTTTTACTTGTTTCCTTTTCGGGTCTCAATCCCACAGGCACCATCTGATGGTCTGGTCATCGGTCCTCTTGAAGGACAAACACACCAAGACGGCGAGAAAGCAAACATATGGGGGACTTTTTAGGTGATTCCGTTAACGATAACTCTACCGGTTTTTCAGGACCCACATGCAGCTCTCCCTTGGTTTCAGCATGTCAAATAGCCTGTTGCTTATCGCTCTACCTGTATCAATGTGCCTTGACGTACTAATTAAATTACAATGAGAACAGTCTGCGGCTGGAGCTGTAGGACTCCAGCTTTTTACCTTCATACCTTTTATTTTTTCTTTCTTTCTTTTTTCAACTCCCCTGTGGACAATCCTATCAGGTAGCACCCGTACACTTTGGTACGCTTGATGTTTTCCAGGGGCTTCATAGCACCCCACATTACGGCAACAAAAGTCCAAAAACTTTTTATAAGTATAGTTCGGCACCCCGAATTTAGCATTATATGCATTGGCTCCGAATCATGTCTTGGGTCAATAGTTGGGTTGCCCGGCTCCTGTGCTTGCTACCTTATGTTCCGCCATATCGGCTAAGGTAGTAAAGGGAGAACTACTGCGATTGTGCCTTGGTTTATCCAAAGGAGCACCTCAGTAGAGAAAGCCGAAAACTGATTGTCATGATGCGGCGAGAGCCGGTCAGCTGTTCGGAGGTTGCAAATCATTGGAGATTTCTTCCGCATTACGCGAAGGATTGGTACTTCCTGATCAGACGCTTATAGCACTCTAGTTCGGATACTAGGGGTTGCGTCCATATTTTTATTGTCGCACTCCTATGGCTAAGTGAGGGCGTTACAGCCGCATAGTCTGGTTGACTGGTTCGTTGTGCTAAACAACTCCTTCAAGGACCATCTAATTGGATCAAGATTGTTTAGATTCCATCCCGAACACCCCTGTACTACCTATGTGGGGGCAGAAGCCGACGACTGGTTAACCCTCAGATTTCATACAACAAGGCCGCACAGGAAGTAAAAATTTAAAAACATAATAAGCATTATATTGCATAAACACTTTGTTTCATCATACAAGGCAGAGGGAGCTCGAATACATTCATTCAAAGGTGGTGTCCTTCGCACAATGATCCGCAACAATGCGGGACCCCTCTAAGACATCGCCAAAGTATCGCTCAGGTGTGCGGTGCTCCTTGCCCTCCGGCGGCCCCCCGGTCGCTAACTTAACAGCGTCCAGCTTCGCCCACCAGACCTTGCAATAAGAGAAGGCTAGACGCACGGCCTCGATGCAGATGGATCACTTGATGACATCCAGCCGAGGACAGGCATCCACCAGCTTTTTCACGAGGCCGAAGTAGCTGTTGGGAATAGCTTCGGCTGGCCACAGCCAGATTATGATATCCTTCATGGCCAGTTCGGCCACCCTATGCAGCTCGACCAACTGTTTCAGCTGATCGCTGTAGGGCACCAGATGTTCTGGCGCGCAATATTGCGACCAGAACAGCTTCTCCGAGGAGCTCCCTTCTTCAGCTCGGAAGAACTCCGCAGCATCAGTCACACTGCGTGGCAGATCAGCAAAGGCCCCTGGAGAACTCCGAATCCGGGTTAGTAAAAGAAATTTCCTCTTCACACTCCTGCTCTGCATATGGAATGCCTTACCCGCCGCAATCTTCTGGGCCTCCTGGATCTCATGGAGGGCATCCTGGGCTTCAATCTAGGCCGCCTCCGCACTCTTACGAGCCTTGGCGAGTTCGGCCTCTTGAGCCGACGCATTTTGCTCCAAGGTCTCGCACTTCCTCACCGTGTCCTGGAGCTCCTATTGGACTTCGTTGACTCGGGCCTTGAGCCTCTTACGGCGGCCTGCTCCTTGACAGCCTTCCCCTTGGCTTCGACCAGGGCCGCTTTCAGGGCCTCGACCTCGGTCGTCGCCTCTGTTCACATCATGGCATTTCGGTCATTGCATATCATTTTCCCCTTTTTGAATCCATAACAGGTTATTACTTACCTTGTTTTTCCTGAAGCTGCCTCTTCACCAGGCCCAGCTCCTCCTCAGCCTCCGCCAGTTTCTGCTCCAGTCCGGAGACTTCGGTAGCATGCGAGGCCGCGGCCAATAGCGACGCCTGCGCATACATTTCAGACAAATTTAGTTAGTTTCCTGCAATAGGAGATTGATCCTCTTTCTGGTTTTTTCTTTGTGAACATCGGACAGTGTCTCAGGGGCTACTGTCTATATTGGGATTTTCTCCTTTTTTGCGCTGCTTACCTCAAAACCTGTCAACAGGATGCTGTAGGCTTCGGTTAGTCTGCTCTTGGAGGACTGAACCCTTTCAATTACCATGCTCATAAGGACACGACGCTCATCCACAATGGAAGCGCCTCGCAGCGCTTCCAGCAGATTATCCGGTGCCCCTGGTTGGATAGGGGTCACCAGGGGAACAGGCGTCCCCTTCTTCCGAAGGAGGTCGTGTGCCAGATTCCGGAGCAGCCTTGGTCTCCGGAATTGAGTCCGGCTGAGGGTCGAATTGAGTCCAGCTGAGGGTCGAACTGAGTACGGCCCTCCCCACCAGTCTCCATGGGGATTGATTCCCCTTGGTGTCCGGCGACGGGGATTTCGCCTTTTGGCTCCTCCTGAGCCTCTCCCCCGCCTGGAACAGTCCTTCGGGACAGCACCTCCGCATCATCCTTGCCCTTGGGGGAGTGAGCGGCTGGCGGTGAATCGCTGGCCATCGCCTTGGAATCCAGCGAGCCTCCTGACGAGGATCGCGGGGAGCTGTTGTGGGCCGGACTACAATAACATAACCAATCATGTTAATACAATGAGGGGGGGACACTTTATGGGCAGATATAAGTCTTAGCACTTACCATGCGGCCCGAGGCTTAGTGCGGGGGCGTCTCTCCGGACTGTTGTCAACGTCCCATGCGGAGTTATCTGCGAGGGAGCCTTTCCCCTTCTTGGGCACCTCCGCCTCTAGAATTGTGGAGGCCGCTCTCTTCCTCTTCCCCCCATCAGGGGGAGAGTCGCTTTCCTCCTCCTCTTCCTCCTCGTCGTCTTCAGCAGCGGGGGAACAGGTCTTGTCTTCGGACGTCACGTCCGAAGTGCCCTTGCGGCGGGGGCCACTCCGGACCCCCTTGGCTTTCCCTGTGGCCTTCTTCTCTGGTGCCTTATAAGGCGCCGGCTCCAGCATCTTCGCTAACACACGGGATGACTGGTTCTTCAGGCAGGGGAGCTGGACACCGGATCTGCTTCGCCCTCTTCAACCAGTACAGAAAAAGCAATGATAATAAAAGCTTAGATATCGTCCTTGAAACAAGCAAGTAGGGGATGTGTTGAAAATAACATACCTCATTGGGGAGGTGATTTATGTCGTGACCGCGGTCCGAATCCGTGGCCGGTGGTATCTCATTGCCCTTGAAGAGCAACTTCCGGGCATCCTCGTGAGTTGTTTCGAAGAGCCTCTCCAGGGTGTGGTGTTTTTTTAGGTTGAAAACCCATAGAGGGCGGCTTCGGCTCTGGTAGGGGAGGATCTGGCGCACCAACATCACTTGGATTACATCGACAAGCTTGATGTCCCTATCGATCATGCTTTGAATGCGCGTTTGCAGCGCAATCAGCTTGTCTGACGAACACCAGTTCGGGCTCTTCTCGACCCAGGAGGTGAGTCGCACGGGAGCACCGGAGTTGAATTTGGCAGCCGCGGCCCAGGTGGCATCGCGGGGTTTGGTAATGTAGAACCATTGTTTCTGCCATTCCTTGACAGACTCTACGAATGTGCCATTTGGCCAAAAGACGTTGGTGAGCTTGCTCACCATGGCACCCCCGCACTCTGCGTGCTGGCCATCCACCACCTTCGGCTTCACATTGAAGATTTTGAGCCACAGCCCGAAGTGGGGTTGGATGCGGAGGAAGGCCACACACATGATGATAAACGCCGAGATATTGAGGAAGGAGTTCGGGGATAGGTCGTCGAAGCCTATCCCGTAGTAGAACATTATCCCGTGGACGAAGGGGTAGCCCGCGGAGGAAATGGGGGATGAATACTACCCTCTCATTGGGCTTCAGTGTGGGAATGATTTGACCCTGGGCTGGAAGACGGTGGGCGATTTCCTTCGCCAGGTACCCAGCCGCCCGAAACTCGGTGATGTCCTCCTCCTTGATGGAGGAAGCCATCCACTTGCCTTGACCTCCGGATCCAGACATGGTTGAGTGCTTTATCAAGTGGGAACAGATTAGAACATGGGCGCTAGAGCTTAAGAGTGGAAAGGCAGAATAAGAGAGAAGGTGTGGGAGAAGAAACGGGAATATTATCTCCTTATAAGGACAGCGAATATCGAACGCCTCCCCACTCGCCTTAAAATTCGCCTACCCTCGAGGGCTGTATAAATGGCACGGTTGTGTTACCCATGCTCGTATTGATGAGAATCCCGTAATAAGGGGACACAATCTCTGCTTTGACAAGACGTGCCAATGTCAACCGCGTCTCGAAACGCGGAGCGGCAGACAAAAAACGGTTCAAAATTATGACCGGACGGACGTGATGTCATGTTGTAAAAAGTTGTCAGCGGATTGGACTCGTGGATTATTGTATTCTCTCTGTGGTTGTGTGTGGTGTGTGTTGCAGATCCGGACACGATCAATTCGTCCGAAGACTATTTTGGAGTTTGGAAGGAGCAACCCGCTTTGCAATGCCGAAGACAGATCTACGCGCCGGATACCTTGTCATTGAAGCCAGGTTCAGGGGCTACTAAGGGAGTCCTGGACTAAGTGGTCCTCGAGCGTCCGGCCTGTTAGCCATGGGCCGGACTGATGGGCAGTGAAGATACGAAGACTGAAGACTGCACCCGTGTCCGGATGGGACTCTCCTTGGCATGGAAGGCAAGCTTGGCGACAGGATATGTAGAATCCTTTATTTGTAACCGACCTTGTGTAACCCTAGATCCTTCCGGTGTCTATATAAATCGGAGGACTTAGTTCGGATAGGGCAAATTCATTATCATAGCCATACAAGCTAGACCTCTAGGGTTTAGCCATTACGATCTCGAGGTAGATCAACTCTTGTAATACTCATACTCATCAATATCAATCAAGCAGGACGTAGGGTATTACCTCCATAGAGAGGGCCCGAACCTAGGTAAACATCGTGTCCCTTGCCTCCTATTACCATCGACCTTAGACGCACAGTTCGGGACCCCCTATCCGAGATCCGCTGGTTTTGACACCGACGGGTGGGTCAACATGAGGACTCATGGGTCGGTTCCATCCTGCGCCACATAGGTTGGACCGAGACGCATTATACGAAGACCCATGTGGAGGACTCGGCATACAACATGAAGCTACCAGGGTCGTGGAGGACTCTATCCCCACTATTGATAAGCCGACTATATATGATTTGTAACCCTAGGCCCCGAGTATGTTATAGAAGTTTGGGGGCTAGTTCATCGATAGTATACACACACGCACAATGCCTAGTATTCATGTGTACCGGGAGTAGGCTTTTTCCTCAATTGCAAGGGTCCGAACTTGGGTAAAACTTTGCCTCGTATTATCATCCAGCCTAACAGTCAGGGATATCCTACCGAATGATCTGATGGAATCATATCTGCCAACTACTAAGAGAGAGGTGTGTCTGTGGGGGGCAATGTGTGTGAGAGAGGCCTAAAGATAATGTGCATGCAGGAGACACGTAGGCACATATATGTGCGTATAGAGGGCTAGTAGAGACCGTGTGTGTGTGTATGCATGTGAGAGAAATAGTGTTTTCCAACTAAGATTAGTGAAAGGAGTGGTACATAGTAGTCAGAAAGAGAGAGGGAGAGAGAGAGAGTGATACAGAGAGAGTGTGTGCGTGAGACACCCCGACACCTCGGGAGAGATTGTGAGCATGTGTGAAAGAGAAATTCCAATGTATATAAAGTTTGTGCATTTATGTGCTAGATAGAGAGATATATAGCACGTTTGTGAGAATGGGCCGAGGCATAGTGCATCTACGTGTAAAAGGTGGTTCTACGCATTAAATTAAAATATAAATGGCATTATTATTTTTGGATGAGATCACGAATTTTGCAATTTGCGTATGAACGAAAATTGGTCTATCAGACACCCATACTCTATTGAATTCTAACATGTGCATGTGTTTATTTCATATTATTGATCCATAGAGTGAGAGCGTTTTGAAATACAGGCAATGCATTGCTTTTGCAATTCATATATAAACATTAATTAGTGCACTCCATGTTGTTAGTGTGAAGCACTTTATACATTTGTCACTTATATGGATACATTCCAAATTGCTAGCTATGAAATAGAATACATGTTGAATTCAACATAAAGGGGGTTTCGAAGATTCGAATTCATAGGAAGTGCATTCATTTGAACCCGAGATAATGGCATTTGTAAATCAGATCTAAAATGGGGCATCAATCTTTGTTGTGCGTTTGAACATGCTATATATTCATACGCATGTCTAACTATTTTTTTGCAACCAAGGAGATTATATCTGGAACCATGCATGAACTGAGATAAGTTGCATATTTTTTAATATATACTCATGTACAATGTATATTCAAATGTACCCCCTCCATTCCAAAATAATCGTAGTTTTAGGATTTTCAAGAGTAAAGATTTGTGAACTTTGACAAATCCTGAAAGTTCAATTCAAGAGAACCGAAAACGTTAATGCTTCTGCTCCCAAATATTGAATGAAGCGCCAAATAAGCCTCTGGTCACCCGAAACCACGCGATACTAATGTTTGGTGGTAGGAAATTACTGTCCTGACTCTGGCATGTGTAGCCTATCGGCCCGATGTCCAAAGGTCTAAACCGGGCTGGTTTGTAACTTCACCAAGACACCAGTCTCAACCACCTCTGAGAAGCATTCATACGCCGTGGGCGCCTAAACACCCATGCGCTCGGCCGAAATCTATCCCGCCCACCATTTGGGACACCTGAGATTACTCCGTGGGTGCCAAAATGCTCTCTCCACCAGCCGCGAAACCCCAGCCTCCTTCGTCCTCCACCGCAATGCGCTCAATCCACCGCCGCCCTCCTCCATATTGCCGGAGCCGGTACCCCGACGTCGTCGTCCAACGCAACTGCAACCGCAATGCCCTCAAGGACTTAGCAGCTGAAGCCGAGGCAGAGCGGCCTCCACGACGCCGATGCCGACGTGCGTTGTACCAGAACCACTTCGGCCACGCCGTCTTGCGCCTCACCGTTGTCGCTCCACTGTTGCAACCGTCCACCGCACTGGAGCTGTTCTCGATACGCCGTCGTTCGCCACCTCGGATCTGGTTCCCCACTGCCGACAGACGGCCACTGCACCACACTCAACAACTTGGCCATGGGTTCGTCCAAGGCTCCACCGTCCTCCAAAACTTCTCGTTTCCAGCGAACCACAAGAAGATCGTTGGAAAAATAGAAGGAGGACACAGCACTGCCAGCAGAAAGAGGTACTCCTCTTCCCTTATTCATGCAAATCTTATGTCTCTGCTCACACCGTATTCATCCCACGAAAGAAACTAGTTGAGCACTTCGTACTGCATCTTCTTCGAGATACTAAATGCACAAGGTTTCCTCCCATTTACTATTTCACCTTTGCTAGAGGTCAGTAGACCGCCTGGATTTCAATTCAGGGTCAGTCGATCGCAATTAAAAGAAGCAGCACCCGCTTAGGCACGCGGAGCACCTAGTCTGCCTGTTCGCCGGGGAAGCAGCACATCGGTGTCTATCATAGGGGTGTGGGCTGCAGGAGCTGCTTGCGCCCGATCTCAAGGTTGGCGGGGCTTGAAGGGATGACCAGGGCGGTGCCAAGCACGGTGGTGCGGTGAGGTTGAGTGGAGGGCGGAAGCAGGGGACTGGGCCGGTGGTCGCTGGCATTTCGAGGAAGATCATACCACTGACTGGCTGGAGGTAGATGAAGGCGATCTGCCCGTTCTTTGTACATCGGACGGTGCAGAAAAAAAAGGACTGACCTATTTGTTTTCAGTTGACTGTTATTTTCATAGGACCACACCTTGTGGTGTGCTGGAGGAGCATCTGCATTTCCCTGCCATCCCTGTGCTCATATTTCAAAATCCTAGAATCTAGTAATTTCGTGTGCCATGCATGTTGTAGAGCTATCATATGTCTCCTGTCATTTATTTCTCACTGACCTACTATCTGCTACCTTTACACTGTACTACTTGTGCACACACTTCACCCATACTCACACTATTGTTTTTTTATGCATGGGTATTTCAGACTCTGACGCAGTGTTGATGAATCCAAAAAAGAAAAGACAGAAGTCGCCCCAGTGTAATTCGAAGCTAAGCACTAAGCGTCTCAGCGCTCTAAAGGGTGCAGTGCCAGCATATGGAGACGGTAAACGTAGCTCTGCATTTGATGATCTCAATTGCCACACACAACCATCCCATGTGCTTGCTTTAACTTCGCGTTGTCAAATGTGGTTGCATGTTGCATATGGTGTCTAGCTTGTATTGCTTCCAATTTTGTTAAATTGCATCAACTTTACACATTATACCTTTGATAATGACATGCCTTCCTGTTTTTGATACATACTACATATGTCTATTAACCATGTTCGTACATCAAACTAATGCTCTTTCGTATCCCTCATCAATCACTTATGATGAGACAGTCACCCCAGTGGGTTACCATGAGACGCGCTACTCGTTTAAACTTTAAAGAGTGCAGTGTCATCCTCCCCACATGATTCTCAAGAAACAGCAAGGCTAAATGAAGATAGTCAACGTATCTCTCTAGTTGACGACCGCAATTCCCCCACACCACCATCGCAGGTGCTTGCTCTTACTTGGCAGTGTGATATGTGGTTGCATGTTGCATATGGTGTCTACCTTGTAATGCTTCTAATTAGGGTAAATTGCATCTGCTTAGTTAACACATTATACGTGTGAATATGACATGTGTTCCTGTTTTTGGTACATATTACGTCTTTCTATTAACCATGTTCTTAATCAAACTACTTTTCTTCTGTATCCCTCATCAATCACTTCTGACGAGACACCTTCAAGTTGACAGTGTAATATTGGTTGCATCTTTGCATATCATTTCAAACATGTATTGCCTCTAATTTGTTGAGGTGCCACTTATAATGAGACACATCTAACTTGGTAGAGTGATTTTGGTTGGATCTTTCATATGGTGTCTAGATTGCATTGCTTCTAATTTATTGAAATGCCTTCCGCTTAGCGTTTTTCGTATATATTCCATCCTCCTACAATGTGGTTGCCATACATAAAAGTTGTGTTCATCAGTATCATGCATCAACAAATTTGGAAGTGAGAATTTCATTCCTGTTTCTTGTGGGTTTACTTAATAAGGCAAAATCTAAAAGGACGAAGGCACGGAATGATGGTGGTCCTCTGGAGCAACCAAAACAGATGATCTCTGCAGATTCTCCTGCTATTCCTACTGCAGTGCAAGTTCCAAATCTCACCTCCCCTACTCCACAACCCAGGTGCTTTCTCTAACATGGCAGTGTGATATCTGGTTGCATGTTGCATATGGTTCCTAGCTTGTATTGCTCCTAATTAGTTAAATTGCATCTCCTTAGCTTACATATTATACATGTGAATATGACACGCCTTCCTGTTTTTTGTACATACTACATCTGGCTATCACACCATGTTCTTACATCAAACTACTGTTCTTGTGTATCCTGCATCTATCGCTTATGATGAGACAGTCACGCCCGTGGGTCGGTATGAGATGTGCTACTCTTATAAAGAGTGCAGTTTCATCCTCTCCACATGATTCTCAAGAAACAACAAGCCTAAATGAAGATATTGAACGTAGCTCTGTACTTGAAGACCGCACTTCCCCTACACCACCATCGCAGATGCTTGCTCTAACTTCGCAGTGTGATATGTGGTTGCATGTTGCATACGGTGTCTAGCTTGTAATGCTTCTAATTAGGGTAAATTGCATCTGCTTAGTTTACAGATTACACCTGTGAATATGGCATGCCTTATTATTTTTGGTACACACTACATCTATGTGTTAATCATGTTCTTACATGAAACTACCTCTCTTCTGTATCCTGCATCAATCACTTATGATGAGACACCTTTATTCGTTGCATATTGCATATTATTTCTAGCCTGTTGCTATGTATTGCTTCTAATTTGGTCAAATAGATTTGTTAGGCCACCCTTTTAATTTGACAGAGTGATATTGGTTTCATCTTTCCTATGGTTTCTAGCTTGCATTGCTTCTAACTGGTTCAAACACCTTGTGCTTAGTTTACACTTTATACATCATACATGTCAATATGTCATGCCACCCTATTTTTCATACATATTCCATCCTCCTATCATGCGGCTGTCTTACATGAAGTAGTGTTTGTCAGTATCATGCATCAATGAGTTCTGAAGAGCAAATTTTATTCCTTTTTTCTTGTGGGTTTGACTTGACAAGGCAAAATCAAAAAAGAGGAAGGAAGAGAGTAAGGAAGGCGATGATGGTGGTCCTCTGCAGCAACGTGAACGGAGCATCTGTACGGATTCTCCTTGTACTGCTAGTGCATTACAAGTTCCAAGTCTCCGCTCCCCTACTCCACCATCCAAGGTGCTTGCTCTAACTTGGCAGTGTGATATCTGGTTGCATGTTGCATATGGTGTCTAGCTTGTATTGCTCCTAATTAGTGTAAATTGCATCTGCTTAGCTTACACATGATACGTGTGAATATGACATGCTTTCCTGTTTTTGGTACATATTATATCTGTCTATCACACCATGTTCTTACATGAAACTACTCTTCTTGTGTATCATGCGTCAGTCACATATGATGGGACACCTTTAAGTTGGCAGTGTGATATTGGTTTGCGTCTTGAATATGATTTCTAGCATGTAGTGCTTCTAGTTTGATGAACGCCACCTATGACGAGATAGTTTTAACTTGGCAGAGTGATATTGGTTGCACCTTCCATATGGTGTCTATCTTGCAGTGCTTCTAATTTGTTGAAGTGCCTTCTACTTAGTTACCACATCATAGGTGTGAATATGTCAAGCCGTCCAGTTTTTCGTACATATTCCATCCTCGTATCATGACTTTGCCTTTCATCAGAGTAGTGTTCGTCAGTATCATGCATGAATGAGTTCTGGAGAGCGAATTTTATTCCTTTTTCTTGTCGGTTTGACCTCACAATGCAAAATCAATGAAGCGGAAGGAAATTGGTACGGCATTGGATGGTGGTGGTCCTTCCGAGCAACTGAAACGAGGGTCTCTACAGATTCTACTCCGCCATCCTCCCAACAAGATTTGCAAGACAACGCAAGGCTAGACAGTCAACGTAGCTGTGTAGATGATGAGCACATCTCCCCTACTCCACCATCACAGGTGCTTGCTCTAACTTGGCACTATATATGTGGTTGCATGTTGCGTATGATGTCTAGCTTGTATTGCTTCCAACTTTGTTGAATTGCATCTGCTTACTTTACACATAATGCATGTGAATGTGACACATGTTCCTGTTTCTAGAACATACGTGTAGATGATGAGCACATCTCCCCTACTCCACCATCAAAGGTGCTTGCTCTAACTTGGAACTGTTATATGTGGTTGCGTGTTCCGTATGATGTCTTGCTTGTATTGATTCTGATTTTGTTGAATTGCATCTACGTAACTTACAACTTATACCTGCAACCATCACTTACCCATAAGACACATTTAACTTGGGAGTGTGATGTAGGTTGCATCTTGCATTCTCTTCTAGCTTGTGCTGCTTCTAATTTCTTGAAATGGCACTTCGACGAGACACTTTTTACCTGATAGAGTGATATTGGTTGCATGTTCATATGGTGCCTAGCTTTCATTTCTTCTAATTTTGTTAAAATGCCTTCTGCTTACTATTTTTCGTACATATTCCATCCTCCTATCGTACGTCTGAATATGCAATGTTGTCTTTTTCTGTATATATTCCATCCTCCTATCCTGCGCTTGCCTTACATCAAAGTAGTGTTCGTCTGTATCATGCATCAATTATGCAGAGCTAATTGTAATCATCTTCTTTTGGTTTTGACTTCATAAGGCAATATCAGAAAATAGGAAGGAAAAGAGTAAGTTAGGGGATGTTGGTGGTCCTCCGGACCGACGCAAACAGAGACTCTCTAGATTTGCCACTACTACTGCTAATGAAGTTGAAGTCCCAAGTCTACATGATGAGTTCATCTCCCGCACTCCACCATCTAGGTGCTTGCTCTAAGTTGATAGTGTGATAGTTGGTTTCATGTTGCATATGTTGTCTAGCCTGTATTTCTTCTATTTGGATTAGATTGCACCTGCTAAGTTTATATGTTATACATGTGCATATGGCATGCCTTTCTGTGTCTAGAATACACTTTATCTATCAATCATACCATGTTCTTACATCAAAGTACTATTGTTGTGTATCCTGCATCACTCACTCATGATTGGACGCTTTTAACAAGGCAATTTGATAGTGGTTGTATCTTGCATTGATTTCTACATCATATTGCTTCTAATTTTTCGAAATGCCACTTATGACAAGACACTTTTAACTAGACAGGGTGATATTGGTTGCATCTTTCATATGGTGTCTAGCTTGCATTACTTCTATTTTCTTGAAAATCCTTCTACTTAGTTTACACATCGTAGCTATGAATATGTCACGCCGTCTTGTTTTTCTTACATATTCCATCCTCATACGGTTGTCTTACATCAAAGTATTGCTTGTTTGTATCATGCATCAATGAGTTATGAAGAGCGATTTTATTCGTTCGTGTTGTGGGTACGCCTTGACATGGCAAAGTCAAAAAAGAGCAAGGAAAAGAATATAGTAGGGAATGGTGTTACTCGTCGAGTGAAACAGAAAAGGATCTGCCCTCGAGATTCTGCTGGTACTGTTGGAAATATGCCCTAGAGGCAATAATAAATTGGTTATTATTATATTTCCTTGTTCACGATAATCGCTTATTATCCATGCTAGAATTGTATTGATAGGAAACTCAGATACATGTGTGGATACATAGAGAACACCATGTCCCTAGTAAGCCTCTAGTTGACTAGCTCGTTGATCAATAGATGGTTACGGTTTCCTGACCATGGACATTGGATGTCGTTGATAACGGGATCACATCATTAGGAGAATGATGTGATGGACAAGACCCAATCCTAAGCCTAGCACAAAGATCGTGTAGTTCGTATGCTAAAGCTTTTCTAATGTCAAGTATCATTTCCTTAGACCATGAGATTGTGCAACTCCCGGATACCGTAGGAGTGCTTTGGGTGTGCCAAACGTCACAACGTAACTGGGTGGATATAAAGGTTCACTACAGGTATCTCCGAAAGTGTCTGTTGGGTTGGCACGAATCGAGACTGGGATTTGTCACCCCGTGTAACGGAGAGGTATCTTTGGGCCCACTCGGTAGGACATCATCATAATGTGCACAATGTGACCAAGGAGTTGATCATGGGATGATGTGTTACGGAATGAGTAAAGAGACTTGCCGGTAACGAGATTGAACAAGGTATCGGATACCGACGATCGAATCTCGGGCAAGTACAATACCGCTGGACAAAGGGAATTGTATACGGGATTGATTGAATCCTCGACATCGTGGTTCATCCGATGAGATCATCGTGGAACATGTGGGAGCCAACATGGGTATCCAGATCCCGCTGTTGGTTATTGGCCGGAGAGTTGTCTCGGTCATGTCTGCATGGTTCCCGAACCCGTAGGGTCTACACACTTAAGGTTCGGTGACGCTAGAGTTGTTATGGGAAATAGTATGTGGTTATCGAAGGTTGTTCGGAGTCCCGGATGAGATCCCGGACATGACGAGGAGCTCCGGAATGGTCCGGAGGTGAAGATCGGTATATTGGACAAAGGGTATTGCAGTCCGGAATTGTTCCGGGGGTACCAGGTGATGACCAGCGTGTCCGAAAGGGGTTTCGGAGGCCCCGGCAAGCGTTGGGGGGCCTTATGGGCCAAGGGGAGAGGGCACATCAGCCCACTTAGGGGCTGAGCGCCCCTCCCACCCCATCTCACGTAACCAGGAGAGGTGGGGGCGCCACCCCTAGGGCAGCCGCCCCTCCCGGCTTGGCGGGGCAAGTTTCCTAGGGGGTGGGGGCACCCAAACCCATCTAGGGTTTCCCCTGTGGCCGCCGCCCCTCCCCTAGGGAACCCTAGGGCGCCTCCCCCTCCTCCCTTCCCCCTATATATAGTGAGGGAGAGAGAGGGCAGCCGCACCCTTCCCCTGGCGCAGCCCTCCCTCCTCCTACACCTCCTCCTCCTCCTCCATAGTGCTTGGCGAAGCCCTGCTAGAGAACCACGAGCTCCATTGCCACCATGCCGTCGTGCTACTGGAGTTCTCCCTCAACTTATCCTCTCCCCTTGCTGGATCAAGAAGGAGGAGACGTCCCCGGGCTGTACGTGTGTTGAACGCGGAGGCGCCGTCCGTTCGGCGCTAGATCGGAATCAACTGCGATCTGAATCGCTGCGAGTACGACTCCTTCATCCGCGTTCTTGCAACGCTTCCGCTTAGCGATCTACAAGGGTATGTAGATGCACTCTCCTTCCCCTCGTTGCTAGATTACTCCATAGATTGATCTTGGTGATGTGTAGAAAATTTTAAATTTCTACTACGATCCTCAACAGGTACTTATAGTGCAGTAGAAGGTCCAAGTCCACCGGCTAAATATACAAACACAGTATCACCTGCTCCACTAGCTGCAGCATCCGCTTCAACTGTACTAGCATCTCAATGAGTTAGTCGTTGGTTTTCTCTGGAACTGGCCAGTTCCCAAGCTGCATTCACACCTAACACTACTTTCGAAGCACTGCTGACACAAACAGGACTTGGCAAGATCAGATGAACCTCATGAGCATCAACACTAAGACGGTACCTGACCGAGTCAAGTTGCAGTTGCATGCTCCTTTATATGTACTCTCACAGTTTGATGTGCACTAACACTTTCCATATTTGTTGTTGAACTAGCACCACGGCGCAAGCGGAAACATACATTAGGGATAATGCTTGACAGATTAACAAAATCTAAAGGAGGAAGAATGGAGATCCATTTTGATGCAGGTTTAAAAAGGCCACGTGATGCTACAGAGTCAGCCAAGTTAGTATCAGAGGCAGCCATTGCCGTTAGGTGTCATGCACGTATCCTCCCAACGTGGATCCAGAACAGGAATGAGAAAGACAATACCCAGTTTAACACCTTCCTTGACCATTTATCCGTAAGTAATGTTATTCATTGCAATTTGTAATATTGTCTTGCTCTGTGCCATACTTTCTAGCTTCCTCCTAATAAGACTCACATTCTTTTTTCAACAGATGAGGTTCAAGTTGGATCCGAAAGATGATGCAACTACACAAGCATGCACTCATGTTTTTCAGTCTGCTCTGCGACAGTATCGGTACCACCTTAGAAAATCGCACTTTGAAGGCAAGGCTAACAATGAAATCGCCCAAACATCTCCAGTGGAATATATTACAGATGAAGACTGGACAACCCTTGTTAAACATTGGTCTGATCCAAAGTATCAGGTAGGGTATATGTATTTGATCAGACCACATATTGAACATGTATTTATGTATGTGCCTTACAAGTGTATCTTCTTCTAGGCTAACTGTTTGAAAAACAAGACCAACCGTTCTAAAGTGAAATTCCAACAGACAACAGGATCTCGTAGCTATATTGCACACTGCGAGGCTCTTGTAAATAGTTGCTAGTTCCTTCTTTTTTCTGTGCCATATTATCGTATCTATATTGACTTGTTCCAAATACAGAGGAAAACCCGTGCAGACCAAAAGGAACCTGAACCGAATGCAGTGCAAATCTTAAAGGATTGCCACACCAGCCAGATGAAGGGCATGAGCACACCAGTTCAAGCCGCTGTTGTAAGTCCTTACTCCTCCTGCCTTTGAACTAATTGCTATTGTGATGTGTTCATTTAACTGCTTGGTTTGCAGCCAATGTCAGTTACTCTGTTCACTTTTATACATAGTTGTCTTAACGTATCATTTCACCTTACATGGTTTAAAAGAGATGAAGGATATTCTTTTGGTCTTGATCTGTAATCTAGTTGTGATGTTCACATGCGCACACAATGATACAATAGCCTAATTGTTTTATATCTGTTCTCCCATGATATGAATGATGTCATACTATGTTCATCTACTTTAAACCACGTCTCTTTATCCTTAGATATCAACGAATGTGAGGAAATAGACAATACAGTAGGCATGCTACATGGACATATGTTCCGAAAGTGATTTTGTTATGTAGTTGGCACTACAATACATGCTAATGTATTACAGTAGTTCACCAAAATAAGTTATGTATAAATGTGAAACCTACTTTGTTTGTTTTTGTCTCATTAGTAACTTATATGGTGCACTAATCTACAAGTTCAACCTTTCAGCAAGCCATGGAACAAATGATTGAACAATCACAACCACCTGAAGGTGACGAGGCTACCACAGGCACAATGTCACCTCTTGTTGCAATGCGTCAGTATCTCTCCACTAACAGTGCAAAAAGCACCTTCCTGCGTAATTCTGGGTTGGTTGTCAAGGTAACCTCGTCCAAGTCGCCTACTGAACAAAATCTTCCGGCTAGACAGAGTGATATATCTATGCTCCAGACACAAGTCCAGTCCCTAATGTACGTTGTGTCGGAAACAAAAATAGTGGTTGACAAATGTCGTGAAGATATGAATGGTTTTGAAACTAGACTATCAGACATTTGCTTCGTTGTTCAAGAGCAATGGCGGAAAAAGGGGAAGATCGTGCTGCTCCATCAGATTCTACAGCCTGAACATAAGCACTCAGGTCAAATGATATGTGCTTCTATACATCTGATGGTGCTTTTATCTGCAAGGACTGTAAACTTTATGCCAATAGGCCTTTTTTTGTATGGTTGGAATTTATTTTGTTGTGATACAACATTTATGATGCCGCCAAAGGCTGCGGTAATTACGCCGCTATTTTTGTGTAGTGTAGGTTTATCTTAGTAATGTATTCAGCCGAAAGCTTCGTAGGAGCCCAACATGCCAACATTCGTCGGGCCCATTCCAATTGGGCTAAAAACGATTCTAGGCCGAAATTTGCATGTAGCCCACTAAAAATATCTGGGCCTAAATCAGCATAAGCTTTCATATTTTTCTGGTAGGCATGTGCCCATAGTGGGCCTTTAACAGGCCTAAACATAATTTGGGCCCTCGGTAATAATAGGCCGTTTACATGTGTAAATATCTCGAGCCCATAAAAAACATGGGCCTTTAATAGGCCAAAAGTAAGATTGGGCCCTGATTGTGCCAAATAACCCACTGGTCTTAGCAGGCCGAAATGGTGACCCATTTACAATGCGGATCGTCCACAGGCTGAAATTCAGACGGGCCGTAAATGCACAGACCTACTACACTGGCCTTTAATAGGCCGAAAGTTCGGTCAGGCTTGATTAGTGTCATTTTTATATGGGCCATTAGTAGGCCCGATGTGGCGTTGGGCCACATATGGCCCATGGATTTCGTCTGACGTTAACAGGTCAATAGTCACAATAGGCTGAAATTGGCCCAAATCTATAGTGGGCCTCTAACAGGCCGAATGTCAGACATGGCCGAATATGACCCATACCCTTCACGGTCGTTTATGGGCCGAAAGTTTCAATGGCCTATAAATGGGCCCAAATGAAGCAGGACCTTTAACAGGTTGGAAACACACAGGGCCGTACTTCGGCCCAAATTCTTAGCAGACTATTAACGGGCCAGAAGTGACCATGGGCCGCGATGATGACAAGTTTAGGACGAGCCGATTTGACACTAGCAGTACGGGCCTTAAATGAGAATGTTGGGCCTTTCACTGGGCCGGCCCATTATGGTCTGCAAAATCTTGTGGGCCTTTAGCTGGGCCGGCTCATTATGGCCCGCTAAATCTTATGGGCCTTTAGTTGGGCCGGCCCATTTAATCTTTATGGACCACTTTTGGGCCGGTCCATGTGTCAACGTATCATAGGCGCATCTCACCCATTGGATGAGTGACACCTGTGCCAACGTGGAGCTAACACGTGGTTCCATCAGCCAATGAGAATTTTACACGTGGAAAATCAGCATTGGTCGTGGATGTTAGCGGGTTATCGGATCCAAAACCGGACCCGATAGCTTAACGGTGTCCCGTTACGGTGGATGCCACATGTCGGTCACTCTTGACGAAAGCACTTCTATGACGTGCGATTTATCGTCATGGAAGTGGACACTTCCGTGATGATAATTTTGGTAATGTCATGGAACACTTCTACGACAGCACAGGTATGACTATCTTGATTTTGTCATAAAATTGTCATGGATGTACATGCATGACAGAAAACGTGACCTACTGTGACAAACACGTATCATCACGGAAGTGTCTTTTTTTGTAGTCTTGGTACGAGCGGGCACCGCCTGGCTTGCCGCTCCCTATGGACGCCCACACATGGGGCTCCGGAGAGGGCAGCAGTGCCTAGCGCCGCGCGGGCCACGGCCACAGTGACCAAGCTGGAGCTACACGGCCAGCCGGACCGCGAACCCACGCCAAGGGCTCCTCGCGTGAGTTCGTGGTGTGGGCGGCAATGCCGCTGCGCATGTGGATCCAGTTCCCGCGGTTCGTCGCCGAGGAGATGCCGCCGAGGGGGGCGATCGAGTTGTGGCCGCAGCACGCCGGGTGCTGCAGCCTGGCCACGAGGGCGGAGGTCTAGGTCATCCCCCCGGGCGGCATCTTCATGACCCGAGGATGGCGCGAGGTCGCCTGCACCTGCCGCCCAGAAGGGGCCCTTGCCATCCATTCCAAATACGGTGGCGCCTCCACATTGCTCTTCAAGGTCTTTGATGAGGAAGGCCGACGGCTAGAGTGCTGCCCCGGAGGAGGCAGCTCGTGCGGCACGACCGTGGGCGTTGAGCCCGCCTCCGGCCTCACCGACAACCCCTCCAGTAGCAGCGGCGAGTTGTGGGAATCCAACGACTCTCCTGAGCCCAACGAATCCTAGGAGTCCAGCGACGATAGCTACATGCCTCCGAGCTCATGCCGCGCCCGGAGCGCGGCCGCGGCGTCCACTGGGCGTCGTCAATGATGCACATCAGTCGGGGTCCCTTGAGGCTTCCTTCTTTTGTTTTGCTGCGCAAGATCGTGACAAACCCCGTGGGGGTATGTAAAAAGAACTGTAATGCTTTTGCTCCAAAGTTTGTTACTCCTAGTATAAGGTTGCAGCTGTGTATCTTGCTTCGGCATTGTTTCCCCTTTTCTTTCTTGCAGTAGCTTTGCGCTCTACGCCAGCAGGTCCCAGTCCTCAGGCAGGCTTCGGTTGTCGCTGGTATGCCAGGTCGTGATGCCATGGTCAAGGCCAGGAGGTGAGCGGCCCGAGGTCCGGTAAGAGCTCCTGAGGCGCGATGCTCAAGAGGTCCCCTTTGGCGTGCAAGCAGCTCCCTGGAGGCCGAAAAGGGAAGTGGCATTGCCGGAGTGAGATCACAGGGGGTGAAAGCATCAGACAGTGAAGTTCGCACTGACATGTATGGGTGACTTATCTTAGCGAGCCTGAGGAGATTCCTTCACGCAGTGCCTGATTGCACCTTACTGGTGATGCTTCCAGGCAGGGCTCACGCCGGCCTCCCTCTTCCCCTCTCATCTAAGCACTCTACATCCTCGGGTCCCAACCCTCAAACGAGGCTCAGCCGCCGCTAGTATGCCAGGTCGTGATACCGTGGTCAAGGCCAGGGGGTGAGGGCTGGAGAGTTAGTAGGAGCTCCTGGGGTGCGGTGCTCAGGAGCCCCCACTTTAACGTGCAAGTGAATTGCGTGAAAAAGGGGCGGGCGGCGGGGCCGCCTGCATCCGAGCTCCTGGGATTCCTACGTGTTAGTCTGAGAGGAGAGCATAACTCGTTGACGTGCTTGTTGTCTTGCCGCTGATCTTTCCGCAAGGAGATGGAGGCACTAAGGACCTGGTGAGGTGACGTGCGTGGGGCGAGCCGTGAGCCAGAGCTCGATCCCTTAGATTTATCAGCGTTGCAGGGACAGACCCGAGCACAAGCGTCGTGCCAGCATGTGTAGCCCCCGTTGCGGGATGAGAAAGAGGCCGGTCAGCGGCGCGGGAGGCCAGGAAGGGCGACAAGACACCAGGCAAGCGGGTGATAACATAAATCATCTCATGCATAGGGTAGAGCTAGCTCTAATAGATGTGGAAAAACAATACATGCCATAGGGACAGACCCATGCGGCCTGGGGATGATGTAGCCCGAGGGGCGCCCCCAACTGAATGACTAGAAGATACAAGAATGATACATGTCACAGGGACAGACCCACGCGATATGGGTATAATGCAGCCCGAGGGGCGCCCCCACCTGAATGAAGCAGAAAACGTCACCTGGCACCATTGCTGAAGGGATGTTGAAGTACTTAAAGACACTGAAGACGCACGCTGAGGAAGTCGCTCCTCATGAGCCACCTAGGTCCTGAACCTCGGGAGGCTCCGGCAGCCCGGGAGGCTCGTGAAGAACCGTCGCCATTTCCGTCAGGACCGCATGGTGCCTGGCCTCCTGAGCTGCTAGGACGCTCCGCATGTGGCGCTGGAACGTAACAACCATGTTCGGTAAGCCAAAAGGCATGCGAACGTAGCTGTGGGGGGGCTCGCTCCGGCCATCGCGCGATGGCCAAAAGCGCTCCTGAGACGCGGCCCTGTTGAGCCCAGGGATATCGACGCAGGCACGCAGCTCGCTGTCCTCCCAGGACAAGGAGCCGCGCCGGGTGGTGGGCGACGGTCGTCGTGCATGGCTCTCTCCTCTTGAAGCTCCTCGGTTGTCTTGGTGATGAATTCTTGAGCACCTGGCGCCTCGTGCCTTGTGCCCTCCTGGCGGAAACGCGCGCTGAAGCACGCCTCCACGTGGTGCCCGAGTGCCTCCCTCGTGACATTGGCTAGGTCAGAAGCCCTCCAGAGGAGAGCCCCTGTGCCCAGCCTGAGAGAGGCGTCGGGCGCCTTCCTATGTGAGAGAGGGAGGCGCCCCATCCGTGGGTGTAGGTTCTGAGGCGGTGACGCTAGACACACCGCTCCCCTGAGGTTCTTGGCGGAACAACTGCTTCTTCTTCTTGGGGATAGCCTCAGGAGGGTAGATGATGCCTTCATCATCTGGATTCTCGACTCTCGCAGCCTGGTAGGCGCGCTCAAGAGAGCACACTGCGTCCTTCTTCTCGTAGGCGACCGTGATGATGTCGCGGCTTCCTGGCATCTTTAGCACATTGTAACCATGATGAGTCACTGCCATGAACTTGGCCAGGGCCAGATACCCAAGGATGGCGTTGTAAGGAAGATGGATGTGGGCGACGTCGAAGTTGATGAGCTCTGTGCGGTAGTTGTCGCGGGTGCCGAAGGTGACAGGGAGGCAGATCTGCCCTATCAGGGTGGTGGAGTCATCAGTCACTCCTGAAAAGGGCGTGGTGGGTTGCAGCTGGTCGTAGGGCACCTGGAGCCGGTCGAACGTCTCGATGTAAAGAACGTTGAGCCCCGCACTGCCATCGATGAGAGTCTTGGTGACGAGGACGTTGCTGATGGTTGGCGAGCAGAGCATCGGGAGAGCGCCGACAGTTGCTGCGCACTTGAGCTGGTCGGACGAGCTGAAGGTGATGGTGCACTTGGACCACCTGAGCGGACGCGTAGCCTCGAGCTTGGGGAGGGTCGCGTTCACCTCACGAGCAAACTGCTTGAAGATGCGATGGGAGGCAGGGACCTGAGTGCCGCCTAGGATGCAAGCGACATCACAAGGCTCCTGGAATCCCCCAGCTCCCTCGTCCTGATGATGGTCGTCGTTCCTTCTTGGTGGCGGTGGCAGCGGAGGAAGCCCAACGTTGCCCTAAGGACGGTCCTCATGAGTCTGGTCTCTCCAGGGGCCCTCGCGAGGCTGTCCCTGCCAACGGTCCTCATAGAGGCTGATCGCACCACTCCTGGCGGGGGCCGCGGTCGTCCCAGCATCCTCCACTTCAGCATCCTCCGGGGTCGTAGCCTCGATCGTTGCGCTCAGGGCGGCGACCGAGGCGCCCGTCACGGATGGCCCTGAGCTCCTGACAGTCGTTCGTGTTGTGGCTGTGCATGTTGTGGAAGACGCAGAACGGGCGGCTGCCCTTGGACGACTCCGGGTGGTCGCAGTCGCGCTTCATCTCCAGTTTAGCTGCGAGCACGGCCGCTCCCTTGTGCTTCACGTCCTTGGCCTTGGCTTTCTTATCTTCTGGGTCAGCTTCAGGGAGCTCGAGAAGGGAGAGGCACCCCTCCTCATCTCTCACACACTTGGTCGCCATGCTGAACATCTCCGGAGCCGTGCACATGTCCTCGTGTATGGTGAGCTCCTCCTTCATCTTGACATCCCGGACTCCATCAGTGAATGCGGAGATGATGGCCTCGTCCGACACCTTGGGGATCTTGAGACGAACGTTGTTGAAGCGCTGGATGTACTTCTGCAGGGTCTCCCCTAGCTGTTGCTTGATGCGCCGCAGGTCACCCGTAGCTGGTGGGCGGTCGCGCGTGCCCTGGAAGTTGGTGACGAAACGCTCGCACATCTTGTCCCAGGAGGAGATCGATCCTGCGGGCACTTTCAGGAGCCACGAGCGCGCGCCATCCTTGAGGGCCATGGGAAACCAGTTCGCCATAACCTTCTTGTCACCGTTAGCCGCCTCGACGCTCAGCTCGTAGAGCTGTAGGAACTCAACGGGGTCGGGGGTGCCGTCGTGGTGTGGAGGCAGGTCGGGCTTGAACTTCCCCGGCCAAACGACGCTGCGCAGCTCCGGAGTGAAGGCGTGGCAACCCGCTGTGGTCACGGGGGCCCGTCGTGGAGGTGGATCCTGATCTTGGCACTCGCGCGCCACCGCCACAGGCGACGTGCGGTCTTGACGTGGCAGTGCTGAGAGTGCACGAGCATCTTCTTGCGGCCGCTGGACCACCTGGCAGCTTTCTTCTTCACGCGTCGGCGCCCTACGCGGTGGGCCGCGTCACAGGACTTCGCGCCTTGGCTCCACGATGGCGTCTTGATGGGGAGGTGGAGGAGGTGCTCCGTGGGCTATGCCACCCGCAGCAGGCGGCTGGTGAGGCAGCGAGGGAGACGGTGCAGGAGAGCCCCCACCAACGCTGACAAGCTCGGCGATGCGGTCCAGCCAGTCTTCGTAGAGGTCATCGACGGGGCGGTAGCGCAGGAGCTCGCATGCCCTGAGCAACGCAGCCTATGCGTCTGCCTCCCCACGACGAGCATGGGACGACGAACCAGCCGGAGCCAGCGATGGGGTAGCGGTGCGCCCATCATGCCGCACAGAGGGGTGCAGTGACGAAGCTTGCTGTTCGTGCCCCGCTGGGCCGGTAGATGCGTTGGCGGCAGGCGATGGAGAACGAAGGGGAGGCCCACCAGCAGGCGCCGTCTGGGTGATGCGGGCGGTGAGGGAGGCCCGACGCTCAGCATGGGCTCGACGGGCGTCAGCCATGGAAGCGGTGGAACGGTGGCGAGTCGCCCGGTGGAAGAGAGGCTCCGATGCACCCCTACCTGGCATGCCAACTGTCGGATTTCGGGTTCCGCAGACCCTTGAGAGGTTCGAACTCTGGGGTGCGTGCGAAGAACTCGTCCTCCCCAGTCTGCCCGCTCGCTAATCTCACGGCCTAGCTCGATGAACCAGATCGGAAAGAGACACAGTAGTTTACCCAGGTTCGGGCCACCTTCCAGTGTAAAACCCTACTCCTGCTTTGTGGTGGATTGGCCTCGAGGGGCTGAGGATGAACTAGTACAGTGGAGAACAACCTCAAGAGCAGAGGCGTTCTTGTGCTCGATGAGCTGGTGGGCATGAGGATGGTCTGAATGATCTGTCCCACTCTATGGTGGTGGCTAGGTCCTATTTATAGTGGTCTTGGTCCTTCCCAAATGAAGGCGGGAAGGGATCCCACAACGGCCAAATTTGAAGGGAGACAAGTAGTACATGCTACCTTGACAAAAGTAGTGTTCGTCCGCAAAAGCCTCTGGTGGTGACGCCATGGTGGGCTCAGCGATGATCTCTGTCCTGCCGTCTTGGCGGTCTTGGTCTTGTTGCACTGGAATGGAAGCCTTTGCTTGATTCCTCGCGACTCCGCGTTTGCGCTTGCCTCCTTAGCACCAAATAGGAAACTAGTACACTACGCCCGCTGGCGCCCGCCTGGCCTTGATCGTCATGGCTCACGTCATCTGAACCTCGCGAGGTGAACCTTGCATAGAAATCTCCGCTCCTCGGGAGCGAGCCTGAGAAGCCCCCCCCCCTCCGCGGGATTCTCGGTGTCGTCCGCCTCGCAAGGCTTGGCCCCTCACGGGGGTCTTGAGTTGTTGATGTTGAAGATGGGTCATACCAGGCCATCGATGGAGCCACGCCGTGGGCCGCATGCAGGCAAGTCTGGGTACCCCCGTTCCCAAATCACCGATATATGTGGACCTGGGAAGGCTTATAATATGGTAGCAAAAAGGGTCAGCAATAATCAATTCAGAGATGCTAAGTTGAATAAACGCTCAACGACGGTACTGTGCTGGTCCTAGGCTAGACCGTACTAGAGACGCGAGCCTAGAACACTACAAAATCACGGCGCGACACGTAAACAAGGGAAAAGCACACTCTTAGTTTTTTGCGCTCTTTTTTTGCGCTCCTTTTTTGTGAAAATACACTGTAATGGCGAGTGTCTCAAAACTCTTCCCAATTCAAAATAATAGGATAGGCACGAAATTTTTTGTACTATTTTTTTTCAAATCAGGGCAGCGATGATGAAAAATGCAACAAAAAATGACTATGATGGCGAGTGTCTCAAAACGCTCCTTGGGATCTAAAAATAGGATAGGGAAAAAATATTTTCGATCGCTGAAATTTTGGCCTAAAAACTGCCCGGGGTCTCCAGACACTTTTTTCCGAAACCTACCCAGGCAAGGAAACACGAATCGGAAAATAGATGGGTCTCGAAAACAAACCTAATATGAAAAGAAATCAGATTGGTGGTGGATATATGGTGGTAGGATATGGCAGCGGTGATGGTATATGGCAGCGTTGGTGGGATATGGTAGCGGTGGTGGTATATGGCAGCAGTGGTAGGATATGGCAGCGGTGGTGGTATATGGCAGCAACGATGAAGATGGTGCGGCGGCGGCGTGACAAACTGTGACAGAACTTGAAACTCCAAAGGACTAGACGCTAAGACCAGCAACTAGACACGACGATGCAACCACAAATTTGAACAAAGAAAAAACCCTAAAAAGATCATGCAAAGGCTCAGATTGGTTCGGATATGATGAACTAACCTTATTTTTTTGGCTTTTTCACGGACTCTAGGTATGAAGAACAAACTCGATCTAAATACGAAAATTTGTAAAATCTCACCGAGCACCCTGGAAATCTGATACCACTTGATAGAGGCAAAGGTGTACCATCTTTCGATGAGATGGTGGCTATCGTTTATGGTGGAGTAGACTTTGATGATCCGACTAAAACGAGCGAGGACGTCGTGCCTTAGCAATCTCTAAACCAACTCCGAGAGGTTATTGACCACGCCGGAGCATGATCAACCTGACCATGAGGGTCTATTTCCTGCAAGAAAACGAAGAACAAGAAAGAAACTGAAATTGTAATCTAGATATTGCGAATATAAGAGGAAAGCTTTATTGATCAAGTGGGGTTCTGTGACGTATTGGTCTGGTCGTTGAACACAAACGAAGTACGCGAAGTTGTAGCTGTGGCGAACTTTCAATCTAAATAAAATCCATAGTCTAAACGATGCCCTAAGGGTTGTATATATGGAGGAAGAGGGGGGAATTTCGTGGCCTTTGGAGGAGGGGTCCGAAACCAACCCTAACTCTTGTTTCCCCACACACACGGACTCTAAAAATAGCATATACTCAAGTATTTCGAAATTACATGGGCATAGCACAATAATAAGGTGATGCAGCACCTAGAATAGCCTCTGGACAAAATTTATGAAGTGGCATCTTGTATATTTCGTCCAAGGCTTCATGCACTCATTATGGTGGCTTCAAAGTCCTGAAATCATCACTTGTAACTCTGTTCTTGTTCCCCTTGCGCATGCCATCATCTCCATGCTTGAACTTGCTCCAAGGTTCATCTTTCTTGTCCAAGCTAGGCCCTTCATTTGTAAGCAAAACAAATGTATCCAATTTAGGCAGCATCATATTCTCACGAACATTAGAATCGTTACCAAGAAACGAAAGTACCTGGTAATTTAATTGGCGTGCGCGAGCTCTAGTAATTGGTCCAGTATGTATAGCAGCAAGGGCTGTGGGTGTAACAATGGTATTGATGTCCTCATCAAGATGTGTTACCGAAGTTCCTTCCCTTTGAGAGGAAGTACGTCTCTATTGGAGCGGTGTGGAGGCACAATGCTCCCCAAGAAGCCACTAGGGCCACTGTATTCTCCTTGCGCCCTCACACAATGCGAGATGCCATGATTCCACTAGTGGCGCACTTGAAGGCGGCAACCGGACCTTTACAAACAAGGTTGGGGCGCTCTCGACAACCGAATTGGAGGCTCCCAACAACACCACGAAGCTTCGCCACAATGGAATTTGGCTCCCATGTGACCTCAATCGTCTAGGGTGCTCAAACACTAAGAGGAATCAAATTTCTCTTGGTGGAAGTGTAGATCTAGGCCTTCTCAAGCAATTCCTAGAGAATCAACAAGTTTGATTGGCTAGGGAGAGAGGTCGGGCAAGAATGATCTTTGGAGCAACAATTGAGCTTGGAGAAGGAAGAGGTAGTCAACTTAGAGAAAGAAGACTCTTTTTTATAGTGGAAGAAGGAATCCAACCATTATGCTCCCACAGCCCGTGCATAAGCGGTAGTACCGCTCGGGTGAGCGGTACATCCATTGGCACGGAAGTATTGGCCGCATAATTCAACCTAAGCAAGTCAGGGGAGCGATGGTGCTGCAGGAGCAGTACTACCACGCCCTCCAGTGGTACTACCGCATGGAGTTAAGCTATAGCCGATACCAGCGGTAGTAGGTTTGGGCAGGGCAGTAGTACTGCAAGGAGTGGTACTGCCGCCCTACTAACGCTCGTGGAACAGAACCATTCCAGAATAGAAAAATAAGCGGTACACGCCGCGGTACTAGCCAGCGGTAGTTCCACTGGAGCGGTACTACAATGGCTAGCGGCAGTACTTCCGCTTAACTTATAGGTGTCTCGTAAACTCGCGGTAGTTGAGAGCTAGTTAGCCCCGTAGTAAAACATGAGAGGTACTACCGTGGCGAATTGCCACTCCACTACCGCCCGTTTATAGAACCAATAAATTAGGCAGAAGTAGGAGCCATACTGCACAGCGGCAGTATCGCTGCAGCGGTACTACCGTTGCACAGAGCGGTACTACCGCTTAGTCTTTTTTATCAAGGTTTAAACACAAGGAAGGACAAGATCAATTGTCGGGAAATAACGAGGGTGCAGAGATAGTGTACGTGTTGATTCCACCCAAACCTTTCTGAAGCGGACCCCCTCTTAATAGTACGGCGTTCCTACGACTCAAGTCCACCAAAAAAGAAACGCAAGAAAACACCATCTTTATCAATATCCAGAGGGGTTCCAATCGTCTTGTGCCATAAGATAGATTATCTGAAATTCTCAATGCACACTATTAGTTCGCAAATGCATTGTCATCAATCACCAAAACCACTAAGGGAGAAATATGCCCTAACACCTTGGCTAAACACAAACTCGAGACATAGGGCCAGCCTTGTATCAACAATAGGGTCCGCACTTCACTTGACCAATTGGGTGGTCAATTGAGTTATGCTTCTTCTCGAACATGTTGCTATTGTGTTCCTTTCAAACTGAACAAGATAACGATGCAGTTCATCTTCTTCTTCTTGATGGATGGCAGGACGATGCACAATTCCTCATCGATGACCACCATTCATAGAAGGAGGAACCAATGGCAGGAGAAATTGTTGAAAGACCAACCCAATTAAGGTCTAAGTCTCAAATGATGTTGGAAATAGAACAGATCATAAACTCGTTTTGTTCTTCTAACAGAGTGCACGCCATTCGATCTTCGAGCAAAGCTTTTATCAGCCCTGCAGTGGCAGCACACGGAGGGAACTGGTGCTCTCACACACCCTCACCATCGGACCCAATTCGGTTGTATGATGCCTAACTGAACACTTAGGTGGCATGCGAGTGGGTCATACTAGGACAGGCCTCTTTGGTTCAACAATTCTCAAAGGAAAGAATATTCTTTGATAAGTAGAGTTTTTAGTGATTCAATAAATGTATCAACCCTTTTAAAAGATAAATCACAACAAGATAATACAATCAACAAAATATTTACACCTACCTCTACATAATAAGATATACACATCATACATATCACACTTATTACATCCAAATGAAGGCATAAAGCAATCTCAAAGGAAGGACAAAACAGCATAAGGTGAGAGAGGGCCGATACGAAGACTACATCATCATCCATCGCGGGTAAACACCATTTTGACTATCCGCTCCACATGGATTCATGTCGCTATAGCCGATCCGCATTGCTCCCCTCACTGAAGAATTATCACAACGTGAGTACATGGATAAAACACAAGATAAAAGAGACTAGAAATTTGAGCGACTTTTCTTTTAATGTAGATTTGACATGAAAACCACACAGAAGGATACATCAAGCCGACCTTGTTTTTGGTTGTTCACGAGAATTGAGTAGCGGGTTCTCATGAAGCCCATCCAATCGAAATCTGAATAGATACCCCCCCCCCTTGTGTTATGATCCTCCACCTCATACATATGCTCACTTACAATTCAATCCTTTTTGTACTTCACTTTCATCGAAACATGCCTTTACACATTGTTTCCATGATTCTAATCTTTTTTTTTGCATACCAGGGTCGAAGCCTTGAACTGGCACAGTGACCCTACTAGTAGTCGACTAGTGGTTGACAACTAACAGCATTTTCATTAGTCAACTGTTTTTGGATCCAGACATCCACACACATTGGTAATTTGTTGTTATATATCAAATGATGCCCGCCTAGGGTTTGGTAGTGTATATACTGTGTGTCACCTTATGTTCTAAGAAAAAATGTTATTTCTTCAGCTTTCCAATTTGGATGATATTGTTGAATAGGATAAGATTAACAAATAATTGGTAGACATGTTTAATCAAGATTCTTTCTTCTCACAATGAGCGCAACCCCCCCCCCCCCCCCCTCCACAAAAAAAAGAGAGGTTGAAAACACCAGCCTCTACATCATTATTATGCACATTTCCATTTTTATTAAAGTTAATGCAAAGCAGTGATGCTAAATACTACATCGAGAAGCATTAACGTGCGCACAATGTGCGCCCTCTCACAATGTACACGTCGGACTAGGTACGGGACAAAAAAGTTCGATTCGTTGAGAAGCAAGAGAGAGAGAGATTGGCCAGCTCCCAGCCCCCGTCCCCATAGGCAAGCCTCCTCTCTCTCTCTCCTCTCTCGTGAGCCCTCTCTCCCCCGCGACTCCTCGCCGCCGCCGCCGCCACGGCCACTCGCGCCGGCCGATTCCGTCGAGTCCGACAGCGGGTGGCAGACTGAAGACCTTCCCTCGCTCTGCTCCTTCCTCCCATCCCTCCAGATCCGGCCTCCCGCGCTCGCTGCCGACCCTCAGCCATGGCTAGGGTTACGGGCGCGGCGTCCCCTTCGTCGCCGGCGAGGCTTTGGCGGCCTGCGGTGGCTCGTCCCGCCCACGTGTGGCTCCGCCTCATGGACGTTCCTCTTCAGCGGCGTCGCCGGACTAGCTCCACGCGCGGGTTCCCCAAGGTGAGTGCGATGCTGATGAGAGACGGCATCCGAGGACATCATCACGCTCAACTCGAGCTGCTCCCCCACCGTCCCGCAGCCCGCTGCTGCTCCCACCCCCTGCCCCCTCTCCTCTCCCGTCGCCGGGAAATGGCTACACCACCAGCTCCGCCGCCTCGACGTCCTCGACCACCAGGTGCCTTCCCAGACCCGCGGTCTATCTATCCTCCGTTCTGCTCGATTGTGCGGATTTTTTTTTTCAATGTCGATTTGGAGATGAGCTAGCAGTTTTCGATACGATCAAATTTGCTGGACTAGCCTTGTGGAGTTTTTTTTTCCGTAGTCGGTGGATTCGTCGAGAAAATTAAGCCTTTTCGTGTATCAGCTTCGATGTTTCTGTATAACAGGTTAACCAAAACTTTGCAAGTTGATGCTCTGAGGTTAGGACTCCGAAGTCTGACAAGCACTTCCGCTTCAACCAGAGTCACCTACAGCAATAGGTGCTCCAATGCATATTC
The DNA here is from genome assembly GCF_003073215.2 of Triticum urartu. Taxonomy (NCBI): domain Eukaryota; kingdom Viridiplantae; phylum Streptophyta; class Magnoliopsida; order Poales; family Poaceae; genus Triticum; species Triticum urartu. The sequence goes on along the minus strand of NC_053023.1, from coordinate 376,500,678 downwards.
GACTTGTTGTGCTACAGAGCCAGTGCTCCAATGCATATTCGACTTGTTGTGCTACAAAGCCAGAAGCGCTACCAGTGGAAACACCCTCATCGGATATGCTTGTTGATTCCTTCGGGAGGTTCCACAACTACTTGAGGATCTCCTTGACTGAGCGCTGTAACTTGAGATGTCAATACTGCATGCTTGCCTTAGTCTAGAGACATTAAATATTAGTTTGAACACATTGGTTCCTGCAAATTCGGAGGCAAAGAAAGTCCACTGAAGAAGCTCTCTGTAACTGCTATTTAGTCTTCAAACACACATGCCTATTATATCATGGAGGACTATTTTAGTGAGCATTGTTAAATAGTAGTATATGGAAGATGTGGCTTCAACTGTCCGAAATTTCCACTTTGAGCTCACAAGTAGTTATTTCTGTAAGCCATTGTTCTTGTTCTCTTTCTTTTGTTTAGCCCTTTTCTGAACTGGCATAGGTTTCGTTGGCAACCTTCCCCTACACCACAACCTATGTTCCATAAGCAAGTTTATTTATACTGCCCAAAATTTACTAATATGGGTTGGATCATGCATTTGCAACTTATAGTGTTTGTTCTTTTTATTGTGCTATTAACACAGCACCTTACAAAAGTTGTGTCTTTGAAATAATGGTCAAACTGCTCTCTGCAGTCCTATCATTAATTATGATTTTGAAGCAAAACTATCAGTATCTAATTCTAACAGTATGATAGCACCCTGGTTATATTTGTAGGTTTTTAGGCTGGGCACATATATGTCATATTTTTCATCAATAAAATAGCTTATAATATGTAACTACAAAAGACGAGTAAAACCTGTTCACTGGAACCATAGAAAAGCTATTCCTTTTACGTTTGGTGAGCACAAAACATACATAAAGATTTTGAATCTGCATTTATTGAACTCTCTACAGGCCTACTGCATTCGGATTTATTGTTCCGTACTGGAAGTGCCTGAAGAGCTTGAATCGTCCATTTTGTATTAGAATGAGATTTAAGATTCAGTACAGGAGTCAAGATGTTAATGAGAGGTCTGTCTCATTCTACTCAACTGAAATTTTGTTTTGTACAATATCTACTGAGTTTACTTCCTGTTTTGTAGGCGATCTAGAATGATTACAGGTATTAATGAAGTAGACCCCATTAGGTGGATTGGTTCAAAATGGAAAAGCCTGCTGGTAGGTATTCCGATCGTTTGTATTAAGCATTTATGTTCTTAGCAATTCAGAACACTATTATCTTTGGATTTCCTTGCAGTATTCTAGAAACATGTATTTTCTTTCGGACCTTTTATGTTGTCTGACCATGAATTTGGCTTAAAATGCTCCTGGTGAGGCTTTAAAGTGACACAGTGTGCCAAGGCCCACCGTCACATTCAGGTTCATTCACCCTGAAATTTATTTAGAGCAACTTGCCTATCCATCTTACATCCTTACAAAAAAGTGTGTTCCCATGGAGCCTGAAATGCACTTTTGTAGATTTTAACTTTTGGGTAGGGGTACTTTTTTAAACATAGCATGGTTATGAAAATGTCTAATTAGAAAAATGAATTGATATGAGGAGTTATGTCCTAATTTGCTCTAGATGTAGATCACTGAAGATGCATTAAGAGTTGTACCTTCTTATCAAGCATGAATTTATAGTCGGACGGTTCACTGGTTATCTGTGAACTGAAATGATGCCCTCTTGTTCAGGTAAGATGGGATGATGGCTCAGACTGTAACAGCCAAAATAGACCATCTCCATGGGAGATCGAGATAGTTGGTGGCTCAGTCTCCATTGCCCAGTCTGTCAAAATCCAGTTCTAAACTAGCTAAACTGTGCCCTCGGGGCAATTTAGACGTCTCAAACTAAAGCAACTCGAGTTGCGGTGGTGGTCCGCAACTCCATCACCGTCTTCCTCGGCAGGAGCATCCGCCGCTGCTGCTCGCCGTCTGTCCACGGCACCGGTGTTGGTCTCCTTCTCACCTTCCGTGCTCTCTTCCCATCCCGCCTCCCACTGCCGCCACCACTGCTCGAGGTACTCACATCAGCATTTAGAAAAGTTAGAGCTATAACTCATTTTGTGATCATGAGGGATATGCATATCAGGATGCCCTGTGGATTTGGATTTTTCACAATCGGTACACAGTAAAGTACTTTTGGATTGGCCGGGCGGTGAGCTGCAGTGCCGCTAGCTCGTCGACGACGGCTACGATGCCATCTGTTGCGTCCCTTGGTTCTTTCTCCTCGACATCGACCTTCTTGACGGTATGGTCTTCCTCCTCTTCCCCTCCCTTAATTTCTATGGTTTTTAAGTTGGTTCAGTAGTTGATTCACGGTCCATGAGTTTGGATAAAACGACAGGCGGCGGCAGAAAGAGCCGTTCCACGACGAATCTCTGGTACAATGGCTCCTTCCTTGGTTTCCCCGGTTCTGGATTCAAGTTCCTAATAAATGGATACTGTTTTTTCTTGATTGTGACTTTTGGAATTTTTTATTTGATAGATGAGAGGGCAAGCAAAAGGTGATCAATCAATGGAGACGAAGTATTTGTCAAATTGCTTGCAAGGGTGGTGAGAATTTATTGGTCGTCATTTGTCTAGTGTCATAATCTTAGAGCCTTTTCTGATTCTCTAGAATGTTGGAACAGTCTTGTTGTTTCAGTTTACATTTGGATGGTCATGGTCTGTGCAGATGAAGTTCTTTTGGATTAATTTTTCCACCCTAACAGTTCCTTCCCTGTTATATCTCAGGCTGTACGATCTCTGCAGATTGCCGCTTCTTTGTTCTGCCGGTGGAGGTTCAGTGTATCATTGCAAGTTCCTTACACCGGCAAATTCAGTATTTTTGTATTTTTTTGGACGCACGCCTGTTCTTCGACTATAAAACAGCAGAGATTTCTTTTTTTCTCGAGTCTAATCATTTTTTGATGCATTGCAGCTTTGCTATCAAACTCTCAAAAAGGAAAAAGCAACTTTATTCTAATTTTTGGAGATCCTTCATGTAGAGTCACTACCTCGACAGAGACAAATATGCAATCGAGAATATATTCGATGGGTTTTCACTTCTCAGGCAAAGCTTGGAGGATATTTTTACTGGTTCAACGTTTGCTTTATTGCTTTCTTACCTTTCGTTCTTCAAGACAATATTTTCCTAGCAGTGCTCGATAACTTTAAATCCATCTTTTTGTTCTTTGCATTATCACAAAACAGTGTTGTTCTACCTTTTTGTTTTTGAATTTTGATTGATCATGAGCAACGACAATGCAACCTACAAGTAACTATTATGTTTTCTCCAGTCCTCTGTCCATATTCTATTAATTGGTGACTTATCTATACGTAGTTAATACACTCGGTTGTAGTTTTATATCATGTTTCCTTTAGGTTTGTACGTAGGATGTTCCTTTTATTTTTTAGACTCTAATGTTCCTGATGACATACATACATCTTGCTGTTTTGGAAACTGCTTCTTCTTGGGAATAATGTTGGATCTTTCCTGAGATGGTTTACTATATTAATCCCTTGAAATCATTAGGCCAGTAATAAAGGTTGCATTTCATCACATTGAGGTAACATTCTAATTTGTGCTATCTCAGGTTCAGAAGGTTGGTGAAACCCGAAGGTCACGGGATCCTCTAGAGTCGACCTGCAGGCATGCAAGCTTGAGTATTCTATAGTCTCACCTAAATAGCTTGGCGTAATCATGGTCATAGCTGTTTCCTGTGTGAAATTGTTATCCGCTCACAATTCCACACAACATACGATCGTGAATCATATTTATGCTGCTACGTTTTTCCCAAGATTTGTATTATTTCGTCCAAAGCGTGATAATGTGCACTACATTTGTATTGCTCTATCGTATTTTTACATTTGCATCTGTCATTGCTTTCATAATCTGTATTTTGACATATACGACACATCTCACAAAACTAATCAGAAGATGTGCATTCCCACCTGGCACCGCCCATCTACCTCTCAAGAGGCCCGCAATAGCGGGCCCCAACCACTAGTTAATGAGCAGAGTACAAGGCATGGACAACTATAGCGGGATCACTCAAGATATGAAATAAACACCAACGACTAAGCCGACTCCTTTCGCAACAACGTCTTCAAGAAAGAATAAACACCCTCGCACTCCTGTCGCCACGTCCGATCGGAGATGGCCAAGACAAAGACTTTTTTTTGAGGGGAAAGAGTACATAATCTACTCTTCAGCCAACACAAGGTCAGCAACTAGCGCAACGTTTAGATCATCCGGAACACCCGCTACCATGTACATTCCATCCATTCTCCTAGCCCGGGCAGCCAGTAGATGAGCCATTTTGTTTTGATTCC